>NW_027526385.1:97556026-97748224 GCF_048455015.1 Haemaphysalis longicornis
CACTGGTTTTCCACCGTTTCGCGCTAGAACGCTTCGTGCTTCAAAGACACGAGACTTCGGCAGCAAATATGTATACCTGTAGCCCCAACCATGGTCCCTAGAAAGATTTGCTAGGGACCACACCCCCAACGGTTTCATCTCCATGGGCAAAAAGGCGAAGGCGTCAAGAATACGCTTATACAATGCATGCTTCGCCCCTCCTCCGGTTTCACGCTAGTGGAGATGGCCCGAAATTTTTGTTTGTTGGCTTAGAAGAGGGGGTGCTAAGATTCGCATGCAAACTTTTTTCCGACATTTTTTTCAGGAAGTAGGGGAGGGTGCTGGTCACCACTCAACTCAACTGATGCTTCAATAAAGTTTGTTCCCTCTCTCTCCCGCTCTCTTTGTGTCTGTATGTATGTGTGTTCTGCCAGCCCCAAACGCGTGTTGGGAAAGTTTACACCTTGTTCTTCTCTTCGCAAAGACACTTTACCATTAAATTTACTTCGAGTGCTGAAGTGTATTTGCGTTATTTCTTGAACTGGGAAGGCTCGACTCCTTGTAGGTCGCGATCAGGAGAGAGTATCAGGAATCGCGAGGTTCGATATCCGGGAAACATACCCGGATGTTGTAAACCACCACATTTCCCCAATGGGTTACCGTACTTAATTACCGTACTTACCGTACTTACCGTACCGTAGTTACCGTACTTACCGTAGCAAATAACTTCGAAGTGCGAATGCGGTCTTACGTCACACCTATTTACCCGTCCTTGCACTCAAATACAATACCGGGACGACAACGTAGTACTGCTGTTCTCGCATACTATTTATACTTCCAAATTTTTAATCGTAAAGCTCCCCGCTTGCCGCAGCCCCGGAAACTCGAACTGGACATTTCGGTTCTTTCAAAACGGACGACGTTACATAGCGTAACCCGCTTTTTTAGGCGCTGAAGCGGAATCTGGACTATGAGGCGCGCCGTAGTGAAGGGCTCCGGATTAATTTTGACCACTTGGGGATTTTTAAAGCGGGCTGAAATCTAGACACAGGCGTTCTCATTTTTCGCGTTTATCTAAAAAGCAACCACTTCGGCCTGGATAGAACTGCTCAGCAGCAGAACACCGAGTGACCGAGACAGCGCGGCGGGTCAAAGCGCAACCGGAGGTGGTACTTCACTGCGGTTGGCTACTGTATCGATACTGACTCCTCTTCGGCTTGCATATTGCAATTCCTCCTTCATAGAAACGGTATAATTAACTATTGCGAATACACATCTGGACAAATGGGATGGCCGGAGCATTTACCTTTGGCTTCTGCGAACCAGAGCTACACATTTCCACGCACCGTTGGAGCTGCATTTTTTTTTTTCATTCAAACAACGCAATGGCCCTGATTCCGACCCACTGCCGAAATAATCGTCATAATCGACATTGACAACAAATGTAAAAAAACAGGCTCAACTCGGGCCAGCTGTCACATGAGCTCAAAAAACTAAGCGAACGACAGAAGGAGGAAACGAACAAAAAGTCGATATAGAAGCGCCATTCCCCTTTGCGAGGTGGATTATCAGCAAAGCTTTGTAGCTCGCGACTTGGAGGTGGCCCAGGGGGAAGGAGGGATGTAAAAGGAAGGCAGGAAAGTTAACCTGGCTAGAGCCTAGTTGGCTATCCTGCACGTGGGAAAGGGGAACATAGGCAAAAAAGAGAAAAGAAACAATGGAGAAAAGTTGTAGCAGACAGGTATGCCCAGCGCTGAAGCACTAAACGTTCAAGTTCAGCAATTGCCACTGGAGGCGTTCAGTCTACAGTCTGGTGTTTAATTTCGTCACCCGTAAAAAGCGTAAGAGTTCCTTAGTCGCCTTCTAAGCGGATGACAGAGAAGGCCAGTGTCACGGAATCTTCTCCTCCGAAAATAGCCGCCGAGAGTCCAGGTTCTTCAGTGCTGACGACAACTTTATGTGAAAGTTATGAGCTACTTTTATTTCTCTCAGGTGCGGACGGCGGTCATCCCTAAGAAAGACACACATACACACAAACACTTTAATTTTGACTCTATAGATCTTAAAAATAGCACCCATAAATAACTATTCTACTCATAAGACATACCGAAGTGATGAGACGTATAAGCTTGCGAGTTCTAAGTGAAGTTTTAATTTTGAAAATGTTCCCTTTTATGAACTACTATAATATAGATGTATACCGGAGGGACGAGACGTATAAGTTTGAGGTCCCAATAATGTTTTGAACGGCGTACGACATTGGCAGCGACCGCGTGCTAATAGCACGTTCGTTTTCCAACTCATCGCGCTTCAAAGACACTTGGAACCTGAGGCGTTTTCGTTCGCAGACATTAAAAATTCACATAGCCCTAGCCATACGACCTTTCTTTTAAAACTATACGGTGGTTTGGTAATCTCACTTTGCGGGGTTTTTTTTAATCTGCAGCTTTCTGTGTGTCCTTCAGCTCCCGCCTGTTATTTTTAATATAAGACGTGCGGCTCCTTCAACGGAACTTAATATGGGATTTATAGAGTGTTGGCAGTTACCCACACCGGACGCAACCGCACTCTGCACGAAAGGATCCCGGAACACGCAACCACGCGCAGGTGGTAGCTCTAACATCCCAAGGTCGCACACGAAACGGCGTAGGCGACGGGCGCAGCTTGTATTTTGTGCGGTGGAGGTCTCTCCCTCCCCCAGCCGCGCGCGGAGCAGTATCGCCGCGAAGATCGACGAACGACGAAAAACGTTGACGCCCCTCCAGCGTCCGATGGGTAAGTGCGGCCATCTTTCTTGCCTGGAGCGGCCGTACGCTCCTGCCGGGCAGGGTCCATGAAGACGAATCTGGTTGATTAAAGAGACTGCTTTGACCGCATAACAATTTGAATTTTAATTTGAATTGTATTTCCAAAGCGTGCACATGAAACACGAATGGGTGGAGAGGCACAGGGAGGTCCCGAGAGAGAGAGAGAGAGAGAGAGAGAGAGAGAGAGAGAGAGAGAGAAAGAGAGAGAGAGAGAGAGAGAGAGAGAGAGAGAGAGAGAGAGAGAGAGAGAGAGAGAGAGAGTAAATGTTTATTGAAAAGGAGAAGAGGTCGGCCTGAGAAAGTGATCTTGGGCCTGCTACTTCCCACTGGTGGGGAGGGTACTGGGGATAAAAAGAGAAATGAATGAATATGGAAGGTAGGGGAAGTGACAATCAAATCGACAAATGAACTGTGTACAAGCAGTAAAACCAATAAACCTCTCACAAACAACGAGCCGAGAATCAGATTATTACACTCCACTTGTTAGCACATGATTACCGTGTTTAAAAAAACCATTGAGACATTATTTATTAGTCTGTTAAATTTTGTCGCAACCTAGAGCTGAGAATCCGGAGAGGAGTCACGTAGAAATATAAGCACGACTTTAACGGCTAGGCTTTGTTTCCTGTTGTCAGCCCACATGCCCAAAATCTTTTGTTCGGACAGAGGGTGAGTGTCCAAGCGAGAGTACTTTAAGGGGAGGTCCCAAGGTAAAAACCGCAGGAGGGACCTCCTATGACTATAGTAAGACAATGGATAAGCAGCAAGCAACACCAGAACACAGATGTCAGCAAATAAACACGCGACATCAAACAGAGACAGATAGATACAAAGACCGGAAAAAATATTACGCTAAATATCTGGAAAACTAAAAAACAACAGTCAGTACAACGCCAGTCTATTCACAAATTGGGATATGAATGCCATATTCACAAGAAACACATAATACTGAAGTTGCAATTCAATCAAACGACAATGTATAACAAGAAAGATAGACACTAACAAGAAAGTGTCTCACAAGAAAGTTAGAAAGTGCCTAACAAGAAAGAAAGTTAGGCATGAAAGTTAGACACCAAGCATATCGCAAACTTTATATGAATAGTTAACGTATTAAGGAAAACCGACGAAGCAGTGGCGACTCCACACACTATTTCCAACCATTTCTCAATGACGTCAGCGAATCTTGTTTGTGCCATTGGCGGATGCCGGCCTAAGCCATTAACAATAAACATGACTGGGAGATAGTAGTGGGGCCTCCAGTGCCGTTTGATTGTATCACTTGAATGCAAACGTGCAAGAAGTACAATTAGTGCTGAAGTATTAGTGCTTCAGAAGTATTATTAGTGCTGGCCAATGCTACGTCATTGTTTGGCTAAATTTACAAGATTTTTCAATGGTTCTTTCATTTTTCCTGTTAATAATGTCTTTCGTGGCTGTAATGAGGATGAGTGTATTACGAAAAACTAGTTATTTCTAATTTAACAAGGTTGTATTGTGTTTTCAAACCACCTTTAATAATAACACGTTGTTGCACAAAAAAAACAGCACAGGGTCTGGCCGGATTTCCCGCTGCATGGCTGGCATCGAGAAAACCGCGAATATAACTGTTTTATGACGTGAATATAACGCGAATATAACGGTATAACGAAAAATAATGGCAAAACGCCAAGTTACACTTGTTGAACGCAATTGGTAGCTAAACCATCAAAATGAAGTTTCAGGCCACCTAACATGTTATGCACTGCCACAGAGCGGCCTGCATATGTACGTACGAACCATATTAAAGAAAAATAATAAATGCAGGTAGCCATTGGTAACAAGCAGAAATTCAAGCATTATCTGCTGAACAAACGGAATACAAACGTAGCTTTTGTAAATAATCTGTTTGGCTTCTAAAACACTGTGTGTACTTTGTAAATAGTTATCGTACGTCATAAAGGCACATTGCTGGAAGGCAGCCGAACGTACTTATCGGTATCATTATTAGTCCAAAACTGTTTGAACATGATCATTATAACCGACAACATATCAAAATTTGAAAATTTGAAAACATGCAAAATTAATCGTATTTCTAGGAAGGAATCACTTTGCTGTGTGGTGCGACTTGAATCAAGAAGGTCGAAATTTTCTGTAATTTTTGCTGCCCTCAAATTCCACAGTTTCAATTCTCCATGACTCCACATCGTAACCCACAATGCATGTAGGTAGTTCTTTCGGGCCGATAACGGCATAAAATACCACACGGTATGGAAAACACAGAAAAGGGACAGCAGGTTTTGACAGACGTAGGGTGAATGTATGCGAGGTCTTTTTCGAAGGTCAGGGTGAGACATTTTTTCACAGAGAAGGCGTTGTTCACTGTCCTAGAAGAACACGAAGAACAACTGAATGATTGAAAAAAAAAACAGTGGGTATTTAGGTATCAGCATTTTTAGTAGGTTACGGAAGTTCATCAGCTGTGTTTTAACTTCATCAATAATTGCATTCGCAACAAGCTAAATGTTTGCATTGGTTGCAGAATTATGCAAAGATTTGAGCTAATTGTTCCCTAAGGCAACGCGCGGTGAATTTGTTAAAAAAGTGCCGTCTGCACATTTACCCAAACAGGTTGAAATCAAGGTAATGATGCCAGTAACAAAGAAATATTAAACAATATCGAACATTGTATAGTAGGTTAGAAAAGACGAATAAATTCAGTGTCTATCCAAAAGAACCAGGGAACTTCCTAAGTAAACCCGAATATTAACGCCCACCGTCAAGGGCGTCCAGACTCGCTGTGTGAGGGTTCTTGACTCACGCCAACTGATCACCAGCTCACAGCACAATACATTCACATACATAGAACTGCGCTCCAATCTTCCTTGAATAGCAGCTGTGCACGCCTCGGGTTTTTCTGGGCAAATTGCGAGATGACATGTGTGATGAAGTCTGTTGAAATGGCTCACACAATAAACATACTACTCGCCTCCCTGGCTTTCAATGCAGTACAGGCGTACAAGCGTTTTGAGGGGCTGATTTATAGGTTTTGTTTCGGGGCTTGGGTGGTGCCGACATTTCGCAATTTCGAAGGAAAGGGAGTACAAGGTGATGGGACGGCACGGGAGGATGTTACACTCTCCCTACTAGGTGTAGCGGTGAAGATTTTTTTTTTTTTGCAAGATATAGCTGCAAGTTTGTCCGAAAACTGAAGTTCTTGCGGTAAGACCGCATAAATATAGAGTTTAGAAAACAAAAACAAAAAAAATATGCCAAACCTTTCACAATTGTTCACTATCTTCAATAGCCAGCACAGGCAGTCTGTTTCACTGCCGTGACATGACCGGCAATGTTAGTCAGTGTCTAAAGTGTAATGTTGACCGCAGTCCTGAAAGGCGTTCCATACGGATACGCAGGACCTGAGTGTGCTATTCATTTGAGTAGCGTGGATTGTTTTGCGCTAGTTGGTTCATGTACATAATTAAAAAAAATTTGCACTAAAGGACGGGACAAAGGAGAAAACGTCGGTGTCATTCTCTCCTCTCTTCCGTCTTTCAGGGCAAAGTTATTTTAATTATGGGCCAACCAAGCCGTGCACCTTTGTTGTAGTGCATAAAAATATCCGAATTTCCAAGGGGGGGCAGTTTTTGCCCACCCTTCCCCCCCCCCCCTTCCGGACGCCCATGCCCACCGTCATCATCATCTCATAGGCAGTGCGCCCTCCGTTGAGGCGCCACCGTGGCACTTACGAACGAGTGCGTCCACTCCATACGACCTTAGCGCACCCCGCGCTACTCGTCCCCGGCATCTGCAGGGCAAGCACGCGGAAAGGCGCAAGCTCGCGGGGAGAGGCCCCGCACTTGAACAAGAATGGGCAATGACAAGGCGCGCACACACCGAGCCCCACTGTGGCACTGTCTTGTGTGCACTGCATCCGTGTGCCTTGGCATGTTATTTTCTTTCCCACTAAAACCTTTTTACGAGCTTTCGCCCTCGACATCATTCTCCTGTATCTCACGTGCCCACCGGTCACGGCGAGGCAAGGACAAAAAATAAAGAGGTGCGCAGCTTGGTAGGCGGTCGAGGTATCCGAAGATTGCCGAACTTGAAACCCGATATCTACGCAAGTTGAGAGAGTGAAAATTCTCACACGTTACCGGTGGTCCAAGGGCCAAGAAGAGGTGACGTGCCCGCTTGTTTACGAGACAGCTGCCGTCCCCGCCCCGTGGCTTATTTGCCTGAAGTGTCAATGGCAGAGGTGAAGACGTCTTCAGGTATAAAAGGCGACCCTCCACCGGGCAGAAACCACACTCGCCTTCGACGCCAACAGAACCACCAGCAAGCAGCAGCACCCCTTGGGCTACTTCATTCCCCGAGAATCATGAACACCTTCGTGAGTAATTGCCCATGTTCCTTCGTTTTCTCCGATGACGCCTAATCAACCACTAGGGATAGTATTCGTGGCACCATAAACGCAAGTTTCGCACTTATCTAGCGGGTTGTTTGAAACTAAATATCGTAAGGCCGAATGTAATTTTAGCTATGTGGTTCGCATTTTTGTACTGCTTAAAAATTGCGGCATCACTGAAAGGAGTACTCAATTTGAGGTTTCTTCAGCTTAGAGTTGTCGGTGAATTCAGCAAACTGAAACCAGAGCCCGACGCAAACTGTTTTCATAGCAAAAAACGAGAAAGCGAATAGGATTGGTATACAGGAATTTAATTCCCAATTTTTTGACCACAGGGGCAAAATGTACTTTTATGTTTTCTCACCAAAAATTTGCAAGCGTTAACATAATTAGGAAGTCCAACCGGGAAGAAAACAGAATATTGTTAGGGTGCTCGCGGACTTGCGAACTTTGCAGCCTAGGCGTTGCTTTTGACGGTTGTTTCTAACTGAACGAACAACGACTCCCCGATACTTATTAATGTCCAGCTCAAACCCGTCCGCACATAAAATGCCAAAAGGCATAATTTTCAAGCTGAGACTTTCACACAAAAATAATCACAATGCAAGGACATTTCTTTTGTTGTTGTACACGGTGAAATTTCCAGCTTGAAAATGCCCAACAAAACTGAGGATTTTTTAGACATCTTTAGGATTTGGAAAGGGCGGAATCGGGTACAAAGTTTTTAGAGTGACTCACGCGTCATAACGCGAGTTAACGTGAAGCCTAGATCCTTTTGCAACCGTATAGCCATGGGTGAAGAGCAGGTTTATAAAGGATAGAATGGTCCCAGCTGTGTCCGAAAAGGCAGAAGACGAATGCGAATGGACAGGAAAAGCCATGTAGTACCATAATATTTAAGCTGGTCCTCCCAAATTTCTGTTTCGCAGAGCCTCGCCGTTGCCTGCCTCCTGATGGTCGGAGCGCACTGCGCTGCCGTGTACACCTATGGTGTCCCGGCCGCCGTGCACACCTACGGTGTCCCGGCCCCGGTGTCCTACGTGCACGCAGCCCCAGTGGTCCACCAGGTGGTGCGTGCCCCGGTGGTCGCCCAGCACAAGGAGCTGGTGGTTGTGCCTCACCACGAGCACGGCTACACCATCGAGCAGAGCAAGGTCGTCCAGCCAAAGTCCACCGTCCTCCACCACGACCCACTCACCGGGTAAGAGGGGCCCCTGCGAATCGACGTCGACTCCCATTGCTCGACACGTACAAAACACATGTGGAACTTGTTAGTCTCAAAGCTACCTTGGCTGTGATCCTTCCAAGAGCCCAAAGAGACATACAGTGCTCTTCGAGGGGTCATGTTTGGTAGGCTAAACTTATAAAAAGGGATAATGAATGGGGGGTGTTGGCATATGTTCTCGGCAGAGGCCCTATGAAGCCTAATCACTTGGCAATGCATTCCGATTGCAAGTTCTTTATTATATGTAGTACCCAGTCTCCGTATCAGAGCAGTTTATCAAAATGGGACCGCTTGTTCTCCCACTGGTTGCGTAAATCAGGATTATTCTGCCATCTATCGTCAGGGAAGTGAATTGAAGACGATACACTTCGGTGTTTGCTCCCTTCCGAATCGCTTAAAGCTGTCGTGATGTACGGCTCAAGAAAGTTTCATAATGCCTAAAAAGGTCATCTGTCGGATTTTTATTTTTCCGCCGGCAATTGTCGCGCCAATCAACAAATACCTCAATTATAAAAAAGGAATAAGAGGGGCTCCTCGGATGGTCACATTCCAAGACCAAGTTTCCAACCGGTAATTATTAAAGAATTCCCCCAATACTAACAGGCCCAATACTGTGACCATGCTTTTTTTTTTGGGGCGAGATTTTTTTTCAATGAGGACTGTGACAACCGTTTTGTTGATGACAATGATGACGACTAATTATTCCCATCAGCAGTGTTCCTGCGTTTTGAACAGTGCACATTTGCGACCGGTGGGCCGCAAAATGCTAGTGTGCTCACGTGGACGAACGAGACATGTCCTTTGTCTTGTCTCCAGTGTCGCCTACCAGCAGACCGACTACCACCACGCCCCAGTTGTTACCGGCTCCCGCAGCTCCGTGCACCACAGCCGCCCAGGCTACGTTGCCCACCGCACCAAGACCTACGTCTACTAAGCGCGCGCTAACCGAAACTCGCACCCCTCTCCCCTCCCACAATGTACTTGTTGAAAATTATTAAATGTTGACATTTGTCTTTAGTATAAACCCTTGTTGTCGATTTTTCTCAACACCAATGAATGAATGGATGAATGAATATTTGATTGAATAACATTATTTTGCACAAGAGAAGGGCTAGGACAGGTGAAAGGGAGGAGTCTTCTTAAGCCCTCGCCCCGTCAGACGGTGGGCAGGAGTCCTTGGGCTCGGGCGACGTCTGAACCATCTGAACAGCCCAGAAATAAAACACCGGGTCAGAGCTGAGCAGAACGGTCTCCCACTCTCTACCGTAGTGATGCCTAGTGCTGTGGGTTTACTTTTATTTCAACGAGTACAAGGCCATAGAATGTTCAGGAGGTTGACCAATTCTGTTCATACCCTGCACGTATTGTCATGTATCCCGGAAAGTAGTCCTGGGTCGTTTGTTGCCCGAGTTTTGTTTGCGCTGTACCCATCATGAACCTATAACAACACGCCCAACTCGCAATTCGTCTTAATAGCAATAACTAAACCTAAAGCGTGTCACACGGTATTCCTTGGCCCGTATACAAACACCGAATTCCCCGACAAAACTTGCATAAGGCAAGGCATTGCTGAGAAGTGTACGCCCCATCCAGGACATCAGACGAATGAATTCGAGGGGTAGCGTGAGTCTTAAAGCTGCGGCAGTTACACACCTGGCCATCGATCGCGCTAGTCAGGGAACCAAAAATAAACCTATCAACTATTTCTCAGTTGAGTACAATCCCGCAACAGCTCTCCTAAGAAAACAGAAGAATAATTGGGGCCAAAATCGCAACGACCAGCCGTGAATCAAAAGCGAAAATTTTGTATGAGGTGCACGAAGTCCCGCAAGGCTTGAACCGTAACGAAGCTGCAGGATTTGCTTCTACGTGAGCACTGAAGGACACATCACCACGCATTTGAACAAGTTTCAATTCGTTTATTTGCATGTTCTCAGGTCACTTTCCTGTGCGCTAGTAGTACCCATCGTCACATGCATCGCTATCGGAGTGTTCCTCATGCCAGGCATTACATGCGTGGTAGAGCTTGACGATAGCTGGGACACAGTGGCGTGCGTACGTGAATGACCCATTCGCGGCATTCCTGGAGTCGCGTCGAGGATACCTGGAGCAGGTGTTGTGCCAGCTGTGGCGTTGTTGGTTGCTTGACAACGCGAGGCACACCTCGGGATTTTCGCCAGTTTTTTTTTTTTAAGCCACTGCGCGTGCCGGGGACGCTACGCGGTCGCAGAGAGGTACGCGTTCCCGTTCGTTCAGCATTTTCTTGGTATTTTTAACACGTTACGCACCACACATCACTGCAAGCTTCAACAGCTCCACTGTTTAAAAAGTTCCCAATAATGTGATATGTCACTAACACCATCTTCGTCGTTGTCGTCCTCAGCATTGTCATTGTAATCGGCGTCGTCATCATTACCCATGTACCTCGCATGCTTTCAATCACTGCTATACACTGAGTGGTGAATACATTCCTTGCGGTGGAATTTATCCCAAAGATCTCCTCCGGCACTTCTGTTTTCCTCTCTCGGCGCGCGTTCCGATTTTCTGCTTAGTTTTCAGTGACACCCAACTTTTTTTTGTTTTTATGCATCTTGAAGCATGAAGATCTAAGGCTTGCGCTTTAACAAACCGCAGGAAAATAGATCCTTCTGTTGTTATGAAAAAAAATTAAAGTGTTGCCACGTAACGTGATTCGCTTATTAGCGCCTAATGATTAGAAAAATAATAAAAGTGCTAACTGATGATGGTTATCATGACCAAGGGAATAATTAAGATGACCAAAAGGTTGTCCTAATTGGGTAGTTTGCAGCCTGCATTTGGAGTTCCGCAAAATTTATGACAAAAACGAACTGATTTCCTGCCCACTTCATATCCACGCCACTTAGCGCAATTCGAAATTACGATGGTTTGCCGGGAGCTTCCAATTCAGCCGCTGACGCCATAGAAAGTCCGTGTTTTTATCAGTGAAGACATAAGCAATAACATTTATTCACGGCGGACGATACAACACCCAGCGCTAAAAAGAAAGCCAACAAGCAGCCGACAATGCGTACACAACGCCTTTATTTGCTATCGACTTGTACAATTTATAGCAGTGAGAGTCTGGTTATGTAAGGTTCAGTGATTGAAGATATGGGAATTGAAGAATAAATAGAGTTGGGACTGTGAAAGAGAAAAACGCTTAAAACCTTACCGCCAGCGGTGTTTAAACCGATCCTATATAGTTTTCTTAAAATCATTTATCGGAAATTTCCTAGTTTACTAACTTATACAGTTCCCGCTAACTAATTTCGCATTTTAATTCGTTCAGATTTCGCGAAAGTGTGGCCCGCATTGGTCATTGGCAGCGCGGGACACATATCGACCTAAATCTTCTGCGCGGCGATTGGACTATATGAGCATCTTACTGGAGTATAACGTGGACATTCTTATAACGCTCGCCTGGTCCCATGCACTCTTCTTTAGCGGACAGAAAGAGAAGATTAACAACAATTTACAAGTCCTCGAATCATCTCAATATATCTTCCATTTTTCTCTTTCCGGTCAGTCAGCCGCGTGAAGTGATTCCTGGACGTCTCCTAATTCGCCTAGGATGGCATCCTTGATGGCCTCAACGTATTGGGCTGGGACCCAGTAGACCCAGTAGCACGAGCCCTCCGTCGGTCCGAGCACGAAACCCTGCAGAAAATCATTCGAAATTTAGGTTTCCCGCCTCTTTCACCTGATAAAAAATTTAAGTAACGTCCATAGAAGGGCTATTCTCAAATAGCTATTCCAGGGACCTTAAACGAAAGCCTTAACATCGCCAGAGGACAACACGTGCAGAATTTGCCTACAACAGTGCGCCATGGGGTAGACTATAAAAATTCTGCAGCCCGGTCCAGTTTTCCGTTACACCGTCATGCTGTGCAGCGAATAAAACACTTAGAAAAAACAGCACGCAAGTCAACCACAGAGCCCTCTCAATGTATTCGTGGCGATTGCGACATTATTAGAAGCTAAACAGCTATTTCAATACTCCTTTTTGCTTGCCTAATTATTTGGCTTCTTTTTTTTTTTTTTTTGCCTGACTAAGTTTATCTAGGAGTTTAAAATTGAAAGTTTGTCGAGCAAAAACTCTGTTTTCATGCCGACAGCGCGCACAGAACGCACGCACATTATTGCACCGCTAGACAAAACACGAGCGCTGCTCGCCCAAATCAGCGCTGTATTCGCGCACGCGAAATAAACTTTCGTGCAGCCAGCGCCCACTTGGATCCTTTTCTGTAGGCACCTGCCTTTACTCATCCGCCTCATCCCCTTTGAGCGAACGATTGATTCGATGCTTTCACTGCGCAATCACAGGAGGCGGTGGTTCGACGTTGGCAGAGCTTGAGGGTCACATTCACGCTACGAATAACGAGTGGTTTTCTGGGTTTGTATACATGGAGTATTTCGCTTTAAATGTTATCTTTCCCTTTGAACTATCTTTCGCTTTCAAGGTTAGCATCGTCTGCTTGCAAACTTTTTTTTTGCTGTGCTCGGCTGCATTCTGCGATAAGCACACGGTCAGATGGTGTCTTTTATTTTGCTGTCCAGAACAGTTCCGAGATGTTAGTCAGCAGTTCCAGGACTGCTCTCGCCATAGAAATCATCACCATCATTATCACCATCTGCAGCCTATTTAAGTCCACTGCAGGATGAAAGCATCCCCCATTGGACTCCACCTGCTTCTGCCTCGCGCTGCCCGAGTCCATTCTTTGCTTCCGAATATTCTTTTTTCATCTCTCCAGCGAGTTACTGGCCTTCCTTCTCTCCTAGTCCCGTCTTTCGGTGTCCATTCCGCTGTCCTTGTGGTCCACCTGCTGTCATTTCGTCATACTACATGACCAGCACAAGTACGCTTCTTTTTCTTTATTTAAGCTATAATATCTTCTATTCGAGTTTGCTCCTTAATCCAGGCTGCTTGTTTATGTCCCTAAGCGTTACTCTTCACATTATTCGCTCAATGGCACGTTGGACGGACCTAAGTTTGCTTTGTAGTTGTTTAGTAAGGCGCCAAGTTTCCTCTCCGTATGTCATCACTGGCAGGACGCATTGGTTGAATACGTTTCATTTTAGGGATAGAGGTAGCTTACTTTCTGTTAGTTGCGAGTGCTTGCCAAGTGCACCCAACCCCATTCTGCGTCACATTTCTTTCTTGTCGTCGGCATCAGCACTGACCATCTGGCCAAGGTAGTTATATTATTCTACCTGCTAAAGTATTTCGTCACCTATGCTTAAAAAGACGCGTTCAACATTTTTATTTATCACTACTTTATTATTATTCATATTTATCTTTAGCCCCACTGCGAAGCTCCCTTATTATAGTCCTTCAATGATTCTTTGGGGTTCTGCTGCAGATTCACTGAGCAAGACTATGTCGTCTACAAGCCTAAATGTTTCAAGCAATCCCCGTATACCCTTAAGCCTACATTTCTTTAGTCAAGCCTCCTGATAGCACCCTCCAGACATGCTGTGAAGAATTCTGGTGAGGTGGTATCTCCTTGCCGCACTCTTTTTCGGAACGGGAATTTGTGACTTTGCTTGGGAAGGCTGATTCTGCCCATGTGTTTCATATATGTAGTCTAGAAGTCTTCGGCTTCGGTACACCTTCTGTATTGCTTGGCCCCTTAAGGCTGACATTACTGCGGCTGTGTTAACTGAATCGAACGCTTTTTAATGGTCTACAAATGTCATGTAAAGCGACTTATTATATTCGGCGCATTATTCTATTACTTTGCCGGCGACATGGATGTGATATATTGTAGAGTATCCTTTTCTAAACCCAGCCTGTTCTCTGAGTTCTTGGAAGTCTAGGCTGCGGTTATGCGGTTAACTGTTAAATTGGTAAACAGCTTGTACACAACCGACAGAAGGCTCATTCGTCTGTAGTTATTAAAACATTTGTTATCTCCTTTATTTCGAATTAAAATTATCTTGGCATTTTCCAGGCTTTGGGCGCCCTGAAATTCCTTAAACATTATGAGAATAGTTTAGCAAGCTTCTCTAGTATTATATCTCCCTCCTCCTTTAGAAGGTATATGATTAGGCAGTCGTCGCCTGCAGCTTTCCCTGTTTTAATGCCCTTAAGCGCATCTTCTAGTTCATATTTACTTGCTAACGGAACATCGCAAGCTAAGCTTGTAGGCTCAATAGTTTACCCTGTTGCAACGTTGCTCCCGTATAGCCTGGTGTAGAATCGTTTTACGAATTTTATTATCCCGTCCATATTGTGCGTAATGGTGCCCTGTTCATCTCCAAGTGCGTACGTTCTGTCTCTGACAATAGCCAGCTTCCTCATGTCGCCTTCAAGATTCCTCCTTTTTCGAACGTTCCATAAATGACTGCCATTTTGTACGCATGAATGTCATTTGTTTTATCACTGTTTATCAATTTTACAGCTCCTCTAGTTCAATTTGATCCACCGTACTCGAGAATTTCATCTCCTGGGGCTTCGCAATAAGCTCGTTTGTTTGCTGAGTCAGTTTTTCAGCTTGCTTCCTAAAAGCTGCTTCTCCAATAGTCGCTGCTGACTCTGTTTTGCTATTGTTAGGCTGTCATTTAGGGTTTCAACAATCTCCTCGTTCTCAGCGTCTAAAAGTGCGAATTGGTTCTGAAGGGTTATTTTAAAATCCTGCATCCTGTCTCCGACTGTCTTTATGGCGGGGTTCTTTTTACGAGTTTCCTTCTTTTTGTAGATTTACCCGTACTTTACACTTAACCATCTTCTGATAACTGCCCCGAGTCCTGCTTAGGATCTCTACGTCCTGCACAATACCTGGGCTGTCACTCAAAATGATGTCACTTTTGTTTTTTTGTAATCCCGCCAGGACTTTTCCATGTCAATTTGCTACCCTTCCGTTTGCAAAAGAATGGGTTAATTGGTTTCAGGTTATTTCTCTTAGCAAATCCAACCAGTGTGCGTCTAGGGCTGTTGGTTTTCGGGTAAAACCCGATTTTATCCGAATTTTACACCCCGAACCTCTTTCAGGAGTATCGCGTTAAACCTGATTTCTCCACGAATGATTTTTTTCAGAGTAGCGATGTACAATCGTGCGCTGAAGGTCCAACCATTTCCAACCGGTGCTTGGGGGATGAAAGCTTCAGAACCAGAGTTTTTGAACTCGTTGTGCAATGGCAATACTCTGCCGCTCACTGCCCTAAGGTGAAAAATGCTGACATTGATGTCCCTAGCAAACAGAAGCAGTGATGTCGAGAGAACGTTCTCCCAGCTGAGATTCGCTTAACCAAGCGTTACTACAATAAGAACGTTGGTTTAATTATTGAACAGGTCTCGAGTGAAGACGGACATGTTGCGCATGCAGATGATAATATTTGTAAAGTAGATTGTCTAAAAAATCGATTACCAGCTTTTTGTGAATAAAATGTTTCAGATCTACGAAGTTATTATTGTTCTTTACTGTCATCATTACCAATTCATTTCAAATAAACACCAAATTTTCAAGAGTATTAGCTACAAAACCTTGTTTTCCTCCCAAATACCAGCTCGAAACAAACACCAATTTTTATGTGTTAGAGCTCAGAAGCTCGCGATACCTTCGGATAAAACAAACCTGAGTGTGTTACATAGTACATCTGTAGGTTTAACCCGAAACACACCGGAAACTCGAAATGGTTTAATAAAAACTGTATTTCTTCTAAATTATCAGTTCGAGAAATAGCCCCCGATTTCTACTCTCCGATTTAAAAAAAGTAAAACCCGAAAACGAATAGCCTTATGTATATCCTCGACTATTCCAAACGCCCATTTCCAAATTTTCCATGGAATTTTCTCCTATTCTGTTTGCACCTACTTTTGCGTTAAAGTTTCCTGGTACAATTCCGAACTGAGCTGTTCCCTTTTTCCCTCCTGACTCGACGTCTCCGTATAAATTATCTACGGTCTCATCCTCGTAGCTAGCTGTTGGAACATAGGCTTGTATTATCTTTAACCTGTACCGCTTCTTAAAGGGACACTGAAGTGAATTTGTCAAGCTCCCGTTTTTTCTTGCACTGCGTAGACTGGCTCAAATTAGCACACTTTTCATCGTTTATCCGGTTGACAAATCGGTAATTATTTTACAAAGCGCGAAAGAAGAAAAACTACCATGCGCGGTTTGCGGCGGCCGCACAAACTAAGGCTGTGACGTTGAGAGGAGGGGCGCCGTGATTGGACGATGCCCAAGGTTAGCAATCACACAAGTTTCGGTTTCGGTTTCGGTTCTGTAAAACATAACCAATGGCTTTGTTGGATGGGCATTCTCAATATCTCAGTAATCATCGTACCGCGCTTCTGCCATGTTGTCGGCTGTAAAATGCACAAGATAAACCTCCCAGGACGGCTTGTAGTCGTAGCATTCACTAGCCGAGACCTACGCAGTGCATGAACGCCCTCCGCGTACCCGCAGACGCCCAAATGTCATGCGCTTTTCCCCCATATTTGGAGCTTGCCTCCCTCATGCCTGTATCGTAAAAAGCGTGTTCGCACCAGGCCAAGGGTCTGTTCATTCTGGCCTGTGCCCACTGCCTGCAAGCAGTCGGTGCTTATGGCAACAGCACGTCAACGAGAACTCGCTAGCGCGCCAGTGCCAGCCTGCGCGCGTTTTGTGAACTAGTTCGTGTAGCCATGAACGTTGCGGCCCCAAAAAAGGTGAACTCAATATAGAAAACATCGGCGGAAAACAAAAAAGTTAACTTACAAAAAAAAAAGCACGTACCCGCGGGGATTCGAACTCGTGACTCGCAAAACATTTGTGGCGAATTCCTAGCGCCCCAGACTGCTAGGCCACGGAGCGGGACGCGAATGCCATGCTAATATAGGGTATATATTGTACAACCGGTTTACACTTTTATTTAGTTTTGGCATTTCAAGCCGCTTAGGTGACTATTTGTTGTACTGCGATCGTGCAGTAAGCGTCGCCCGAGTTTCCACAGTAGCCCACGTCTAGCAATTGCATTTCGTAGACGGAAAAGCGTTCGCAGATGCGTAGTCGTGCTGCTGACCGCTGTGCTTGTTCGCCCAGCGCAAAAAAGTGCTTCCCGCGCCCTAGTTTTATGCTGTACGGTAAAAATATCAGTTGATTTTATTTGCTTAGTACCTATATTGACTTCGCTGACTCTTCTCCCGCCTTCAGAGGCCTTATATTTTCCTACTGGCGTACCAGTCAGCGAAGCGTCGCATGTGCAGCGCTTGTGTGAAGCGACCTTGACTTGGAGCTAGATACAGTGTACAAACAAACCAAGTAAAGAAAGGCACATTCTTCCATTCACAAACGTGTCCTGGCTTCGTTTCAACTAGGCGAACGAATTGCGACCAAGCAATTTTTTTTAACCTCCTTGATTGCGACGACCCGCCGGCGGCCGGCGGACGAAACGCTGGGCCGACTGACTCTGTCGGCCGGGGAGCCGTGCAGTAGCGCAGCCGTGGCGCAGCCAATTGCCAGCTCATCCCCTCCTGACGTCACACGAAAACGCCACAGAAAATGGGCGAGCGTAAAGAGAGGAGGACAGCGTTTTCGAATTAGTTTTTCTACTAAATAAAATCGCGTAAACGCGCCTAGAGTGGTCGAAACATGGCCTGGGGACTCCGGACTACAATTTGCGCTAGTAATCCCGCAATGTTTACATATCACTTCAGTGTCCCTTTAAGCGTGATCACACAGACTCCGATGTTCTCGTAAATACTGAGGAGGAGGAGGAAGAAAATGACTTTATTGATATCAATCCGGCATGTAAGGGTGGATCAGGCCGCGCAGGGCTTCACCAACCCCCTATCTCACTAGACCTCAGCGTGGACCGGTCCGACGCTAGCTACTAGGAGTTACCTCCGTTCGCTTTTGCCGGGCCAAGGCCGCGTCGAGCCGCTGGATAACTTGGAGTTGCGCCTGATGGTCAGGCGAACTGATGTAGTGTTCCATGTCCGGTGGCAGAGAGTCCCGCACGGTTCCCCCCGCACACGCGTCACACCCCCACAGCACGTGGGCTAAGGTTGCCAAGAATTCTTCCACATTCCCCGCTATCTCCCGGTGGATCAAAAATCCCAACCCGTGCTCTTTCTTTTCGTGAGGTGCCCGATAGCACAGAATACGCCCGGTAGTAAGTTCTATGAAGCCTTCTCCTGTTTTTCTAAACTGAGCCCAAGAATATCCCACATAACGTCCGTGATCTCCTCTAATAGTACAGCTACGCTTCCCTCGCTAGAGAGGGTTCGTGCGCTGAACGTTGCCAAGTTCGCGATCCCAGGTAGGGAGTGCTGCCTGATCCGGAAGTAAACGTCATCCCGAATACCTTAGAGGCTAAACTAGATAGCTGCAACCAGACTAGGAAGGCTCTTTGGGACACAAACAGCACTCCCTCACCAGAGAAGCTGACCACCATGTTGTATTAATTGGCCCAACCCCCTCAAGATTGACCAACCAGCATCTCAGACTTTAGACCCCCGAAGCTGTAGAACATCTGACCACGGCAGCGGCCTGGCCAGTGCGACACCACCGGACAGGCCACCTGTGGAACTACAACATAGAAATCATACCGGCTAAAAATACGGAGGTGTTCTGTGGCAGTTCTGGTCTGTCCAAAACGACAAACCAAAGAGCCCAAGAGGGGTGTGCAATACCTTTTATACCATTAAGGTGCCCTGAAAAATTTACTGTGGCCAAAAAAAGAGAATAAATAATTATAATGGGGGAGAAACGATATCAAACACCCATGTACTTAGAAATCTTCCTCAATAGTCGAGTACAGTGAGAGGGGAGAGAAACGATATCAAACACCCATGTACTTAGAAATCTTCCTCAATAGGCCGGTACAGTGAGAGGGCGCTGCATTCGACGGGGCTGCTTTTCAGCTAATGGTTTTAATTCTAAGCAGGCCCATGCTGAGGGCGTAGGACAGCAGGGCAGTCAAGCTTTTCCACACTGCTGCGTAGTACTCCAACGCTCGCTCGAAACGCGTATGCTGAGGAGCAAAGTCGCATTTCCTGCTGAACAGACCCTTGTTGTGTTCGGGTGACTTTTAGGGGCGAACCACCTTAGGACCCCGCTTTGACCGTGGCTTGTCCCTTGGCGTCCGTGCACACAGTGTTGCGCATGCGCGAGGAGCATTAAATTGGATTGTATTAGACTGGATTGGGTTGGATTGGATTTAGATCGGATTGGATTTGGATTGTATCGGATTGGATTGGATTGGAATTGAAAATACTGTACACACATGGTGTCACTCATTTACATGCGCGAGTGGGCAATGCCCCGGGTAATTTACAGTAAGAACGATCCCCAGTGCTTCGCCCACTTGTCATCATTCACTTCGTGGAGAGATGCGTGAATTTTCGACCCACCGAACACTTCCGGTTAGCACATTGCAGTTGCGCGAGACGAAGATAAGAGGGCATCACTCCTGTGTGCCCTGCTTAGGCGTTCTTATTATCGGACTAAGCAGGGTTGTGAGGTGTCTTGGTCTCAACCGAACATTCCACTCCGCCATTACATAGGCGCTGCGGCGTGACGGCGAATACAAACAGGCGCGTATTTTGAACTCACCACGACGTGGTATTCTTCGTGACCTTCGATCGGCTCGCTCTTCACGTCGGCGATCGCATCCATGGCTATTTTGTTCGTCGTATCTGAAAGACGTTAGCGAAGGATTAAGCTGGCTTGCACTGTTCATTAAAGGGGCCATAAAGACAAAATACAAGTTTTTTCAATGAAGATACTGCTTTGAGGCGGTGACTATGACGAAAATCGTATCTCAAACTTAAAATTAATAATCGAGGGGTAAAGAAGCGAAATCCAGTGACAATTTTTTGTTTGCGGCTGGCATAATTGTTAACGCTCTCGTTATTTGCTGCTAGCATTGGTCCCACTAGGGCATTAATTTCAAGGTTTAAACATTACTATAAACTGTCGCCGTGAACGTGGTCAGAACCCCAACGAAGTTTTTCTTATTTTTACCTTACTTTTTTTCCATAGCCTTATGCGACTATTAGAACAGAAGTGGTTATGTGCGATTATTTAACAACCACAGCAATTTCGGGCACAGAAACTAGTTTGTCTTTTCTTCCACCAGGTGGTGACGGTAAGAGGAGATTTGAATGCCATCCTTTCCTTGCTACCGACTCAAAAGTGAAGCCAATCAATCGCCATCATCATTATAATTACGCTGAACATATCCAACTTTCAATTCAAAACGAGTGTAAAAAAACTTCAGGTCCCAAAAAAAAAACCACAAGGAAACGGTAAGAAGCTTCGGTTACGGCACTGCAAAGGCTGGAAAGCTGAACGACGTAACCTCTGATTTCACCCCAGTCGGAGCTCTTTTATGGATCAACCTGGTACGATCCTCGTGCCTAGAGGAATACACACTGGTCTTGACGGCTGGATCAATAGCTTAAGATACTGTAAGGTGATACATACACTGAACACTACTTATAAAGAAGTCGCTTTATTGGAGATTTCGCTTCATTAAAAAATGAACTCAGTAACTACTCTACGTTTAAACCGAACTTGCTGGACACGTGCTGACGCGTCTGGTTTCATAAGTAAAAAAAAAAGCTGGCTGGCGCCGTATCTTTTCAAAGTGCTACGAGTTGTGCCGCGCCTCCGCCAGATGGAGCCACGGGTCCCGCGACATGAGAGAAGACGCAGTGAAACATCCCCCTCGCGAGGGGCACGATCAAATGCAGAGCATTTCCGGGGGCGCACGACGTTAAGTAGTTTGCGTTACGTTAATGTTGTTGCACTTGTGGCAACTGCTGACGAGAGAGCGCTCGTCAGCAGTAATTTGAATGAGTCAACGATATAAGGCGCGTTCGTAGCGTCCCATTCTGTGTCGGCTTTGTGGCGCTGTGGGTAGAGCACCATGTACATTGCGTTCCGCCCGCAGGGTCGAGGGATCGAAACCGGGCGCCGGATGGTATTTTTTTTATATATAGTAGGGAGAACGACGGTGCGGACTACGGACGTCAACGCGGGTGACATCGTGAGTTACTGAAATGCTCTGCATTTAAAATGTTTCATGGCGCCCACTTCGGCGGTACGCAGAGAAGTAATTATATCATCTTTTAACGAAGTATCTTTTATAACGAAGACACCTTTTCGGGCTGCTGAAGAATGCGTTATTATGCCGGTTTGCTTGTGTAATTGTAACAAAATTGCTTTATGGGAAATATCGTTTTCATTAAAACGTTTGCAATGTCGCTACTGTCGTGCATTCAGGTCTAATCACATCCGCTTTCAACGAAATATCACTTATAACAAAGCAAGTTTTCTGATGGAGGTATTCGTTGTAGCGGAGTACGCGTGTCTCGAGCTCACCGGTTTATCCTCCCTTCAGTAACAAATCAAGCAATAATTATGGCCGATAACCCTCAGGCGGCCCAGTCTTCTCACACCTTTTGTGCTGATCCAGAGCTCGTCGATACCCAGCTGAAACGTCAGCCGCACCTTCCGCTTGCGCTTGTCCAGCATTCCGGTGAGCGGGAAATCCGGCAGTGGATCCTGGGTGTGGGGAGGTTTGAGGAGCTATCATTGCAACTCCGTTCATGTATGACAAGGTTCCGTGTATGCACCCGAGGGATATATGACATGCGTTACAAAGCAAACCCGGTTTTCGTTCTCAACTGTTTTTTTCTCAAAGGTTTCATTGATGCTCTTGGAAGAAGTGTAGTAGTATGTCGGTGTTTAAGGCGCAAGAGTATGTGAATCCGAAGAACGAAAAAAAAACACACCGTTGAATGATCATACGGGGTGGTGCCTTCTAGAAAAAAGTACCCACGCCGGATAGAAAATATACAACTTCGTAACAGCAAAAAACAACTTTCCAACAATATCGAGCGAAGTATACTTGCACTAAGAATGAACTTGCAACGTGCGGATGGTTAAATTCAGAACAATAAAGTAGTCCCACAATTCGACCTAAAGCAGACGTGGAAATCGTAACTGCAACGCAGAAATTGGCACGTCGATTCATCAAAGCAGTATGTAAGTATGTATACATGTATGTACGTTTGTATATGTATGTATGTATGCATGTATGTATGTATGTATGTATGTATGTATGTATGTATGTATGTATGTATGTATGTATCGCACCAGACCGGTATTCTGGAGGTCGTGGGTTCGGATCCCACCTGGCGGGCATTTTTTCTTCACTTTCTTTCTTTCTTTCCAAATTCTTAATCTGTTTCAATGATCTACCACATCCTCCCCTTTGCTTTCCGAGGTTTTCTCGACTGCCAACCCTTATTTCTGTGTTATTTTCAACGAGCCCCTCATTTTCCTATTCTGATTCGCTGTATGAATGTATGTATGTATGTATGTATGTATGTATGTATGTATGTATGTATGTATGTATGTATGTATGTATGTATGTATGTATGTATGTATGTATGTATGTATGTATGTATGTATGTATGTATGTATGTATGTATGTATGTATGTAGTATGTATGTATGTATGTATTTACGTACGTACATATGCATGTACGTGTGTATGTATGTACGCATTTATGCATGTATGTATGCATGTATGTAGGTATGTATGCATGCATGTATGTATGTATGCACTGTCAAAGCGGCGACCATTCCTTGTTCCGGACAACAAATATTACAACAACGACGGGCTTTGGCAGAAGTCGCTTAACGCTTTTGCCTTTACAGAAAGAGCAGCAATCTGTGAGGGTGCAGTAAATAATTATTGTCGGTAGAAATAATTGCTTACTGAAATTGTTTATGCAAAGAAATTGATTGTCTGAAATGATCACTTTTTAGCCCTTTTATTAAAACCCGGATTCTTCTTCCATACTGGTATATGATATTGTGTGAGTATTATACGTGCCACTGGGGTAGGTTTTTCGGCAAACGTCAAGCGCGCCCTAAATAACGGACACAGCAGTCCGGCAACTAACCGCTTCTTCTGTAAAAAAATGTTGAAACCTGGATAAAATTGGAGGAAACATTTTCAGCTAGTTCTTAACTGCATCTAAACAAAACGTCAAAAATGAAGATGAAAGACGCAGACCGGCACAGCTCTCATGCAGAGACGCCAGGATCATCACAGTAAAAATAAAAGAGAAATAAAGAATTTGAACTCGCATTGGTGCGCTCCGCTGGAAATGCAGTCGCAGGACGACAGTCTTGTGCCACCCCGGCCATGTAAACCCTCTATTCTCTCTCCTATCTTCCCCACCTACCCATCACCTCTAACCCTCCTCTCTCGCTTGTCACACTAAGAATGCAACGAATTTTCGCTCAATTTAAAACAATTTTTCTGCTTTCGTACGGCTACGGCACCATCTGTGGTATACCGCGCGTCATTTCGCATTTTTTGTTTCTGGTTTGCTTGGAGCTGCTCGTGCGGACATGTTTTGTTTTAGTGTTTGCTTTCATCTCGCCTCCCTTCTTCGAGATTGTTTTGAAGCCTTATTATCTGTCGTTTGATTTCGTAAAAACCAATCCACCGCGTTTTCTTAACCAAACAAACGCCAATACTTTCGCCTATGTACTTTCAACACACCCCAAATATACTTGAGATTTCCGTTGCGCTAATAGTGCGGGCGTGCACGAGCCATTCTAACAGTTCATTTGCAGCAAAGCGATGAGATATGCAGCGAATTTTGTGGCCCTGCAGAAAGTGGTTGAATCGAGTGGCAGACAGACAGACAGACAGACAGACAGACATACAGACAGACAGACAGACAGACAGACAGACAGACAGACAGACAGACAGACAGACAGACAGACAGACAAGGGTTTTCGCCTTTAGGTATACCAGTAAGACTGTCATCCTTAAGACAGAACTGTGTTCTCTTACGTCACAATTGAGGATTCCCGGCATGGCGTCTTCGGGGACTCCGTCTTGAAGTACACGCTTGTGTTTCTGCGTGAAATAGGCAGCAAATGCGTCAACAAAGGCAAAGAGTGTAAAAACTCGCGTGGGTGCACGATGCCCCAATTCGTGGCAGTTTAAACCGGGAGGCACGGAAGTAAAGAACGAGGACTAAAAAAGAAGAAACCAATGAAGCAAGAAAACAGAAAAGGACGAAGGCAGGGAGTGAATAATGAGGCAGAAACATGTGCCAATTTCTAGGAGGAAAGCCTTTAATTTCCATGTTTCAACCTCTCGTTGCGACTTCCAGAAAACAGGTGGTCCAAAAAATTGGCCGCGTATTTGCCTACTTTGCTGCTCATGTCGTCGAAAAACGATAGTCTTCTGCATCCTCTGCACCGTCATTGCCTGTGTTCGCTTCCCCGCCCACTTGTCACGATTTTCCAATCCACTCTCGCTCCCTGAACGATAACCACGGTCAACTCAAATTTAGCGCGTTACCCTGCTCACGCGCATTCTACTGGAACCATTATTTAATGCGGGACTTCTTGGAATGCCGCCACAGGGCACGAGCCACGGCTGTTAGCGCTTTTTGTATTTTGGGGTCAAAACATTGTTTTCAATGTGTAGTTTTTTGTATCACTATAATCAATCATCCGAGTGTATTTATCTTAAAAGAACACTGCAAATAACACTTAAGTATTCATGTATTGGTTCTCAACACTGTTGACTAGTGTAAACTGTGTTTGTAGATCTACTGGGATGAAAACGTTTTGCCTATATAAAGCTCTCATTGAAGTATTCTCTTAACATTTGGCAGGACGGCTGGATCGAATTGCAGGCAGGCAGGCAGGCAGACAGACCGGAATTAAAAATTCTCGGGTTTAAGTATCCAAAAAAATACTATCGTTTTAAAAAGTGGAAGCTGGGATATCTGCGAAGCGTAAGGCCTGTGTGTGTGTACCTTCTATTGAGAGATAAAGGTGAAACCGTAAGCCCTGTATCTCCCACCAGGAAAGGAGAACAGCAGTGCGGGAGGGAGTCGGAGGAAGGCTGTTGGAAGGTCCGACGCAGCACGCGCCGTGAAATGCTACAGCAAGCGAGCTTCGGAGGCTGCTGTCCGGGGGCTATTGAAGTGGTGACAGGCACCGTCACTCTGTGATGCAGACAGTTTGAAAGCAGCTCAACATAAGATCTAAGTTTCCGCCTTCACATTCTTAGAAAATTCTGAGCGAGATATCTGCCACACATTGCACCCAAGTGCATATTCCCGGGCGCTTAGTCACACAGCACACTCCGTGCGGAAAAACACATTGTTGACTCTTATGATATACTCAGTGAAAACTCTGTGTGCTTACCTGTTGTTGACAAAGCGGCAGTGGCTTCGCTGTAAAAATAAGAATGAGAAATAAGCAAATTGAAAACGTGGCATCGTGTTTGCACTGTGTGGGCACTAAACAGGACTACAGTGCATGCTGTTAGACCGACGGGGTGATCACAAGTGGCCGTTCGCGATATTTCTATAAGGCTTTCTACAAATAATACTTCCACAAGTCGTTCTTCGTTTCCACATGTCAAACACAAGAAAATGGTGGCGTGTGGAACAACAACCGCAAGAGCAAATTATGACAGGTTTACAGCCAATGATAATAAGATAAGCAGAGTGAGAACCTAAACATGAGGTTAACGAACAAAACCTCCATGAAACAATTAGGAAAAACATACAAAATGAAAACATTTAAATATGATTTGTACAACTATAATTGGTCGAGTCAGTGGAACCCCATTATCAATACAACAAATGTATTAAGCAGGCTTTGTAGAGTCAAAAAATGTGCTCAGGCTTTTATCATATGTCTCTCTAATACTCAACAAGATCTTTAGGTTGGGGAGACCGTTAGGAGCCTTTTTTGTCCCTTATAACCACTCTGGAGGTCTTTCGTTATCGGCATTCCGCTGTGTGGCCAGGGGGCCTGACAAAGTTATTAACGTGATCAAAAAGTTGCGAGTGCCACATATGCCGCATTCTTATCACATCCGTGTCTGCCTCGGAGCCATGAGTAGGACATGAGGTAGCCGAAGAGTTCTTAGTTCCATTTGGATTTCATCTCGCCAAAACTGCACCCGAGCTATGAGAAATGATGTCAGGAAGGACTGCGAATTAAGTTAGATTGCGAGGCCACTAATTCGCCTCTATGATAAATTCCGCCGTCAAGCTTGCAGTCGAACCCGATACCATTTATGTAGCAGCGCAGGGCCTATTTCTGTGGCTGCTGAAAAGGAAGATGGGCACGCCGCGACGTCTGAGTTGCTAAGGCCAAGTCCAAGGGCGCGAATCGATCCCGGTATCGGTGACCGCTTTTCGGATGGAAGCTAAAAACGAGAACGCCCGTGCGTCGACATTTCGGCACACGTTAAAGATCCCCACGTGCTCGAAATTAATCCGGAGACCTCCACTACGGCGCGCCTCATAGCCCAGGAACACGTTTGGCGTGTTAAACCCCGTAATATTAAAAGGAAGAGGGCTCTAGAATGCGGCATAGCCAGAAATATATTTCGGGGGTGCTATACGCCATCGTGGAAAAAATAAAAACAATGGCGACAGCGCCCGGCGCTAAACAATATGTGTCATTCTTCTGCATGCATAAACTTCGGGGTGTGTCTGACACTGAAACACCCCTCCATGCTACGCCACTGGCTCCAGATGAGAGAAACCCACCCTTGGGCGAATCTTGCAAGGGCGCCTTGGACGCATGGCCCATGACCTTCATGATGTCGCCGACGGTGGATCCTACGAGCATGATTTTGGAATTGGCCTCGAGCCCCGATTCGCGCAGGCTGTTATCGTCTTCAAGTTTCTTGCCCCCTGCAGGAGCATAGGAGAAGAAAACAAATTACGAGTTGTCGCGACATCCCTCAACGTATACGCAAGCGGGTACATAGCGATGCTGTCGCAAAATCGTTATGCCTTTTGATGAGGATAAGCTGTGCTTTATTAAGGCGAGAGCCTTCAGCGTGCCTTATGTGTGATCTGGTGGGATTTGAACCCGGCGGTGTAAAATAGCAACCGAAAACACATGTGTGATCACATCGGATTTGAAACCAGGTCTGCACTGTAGCAAACCAGTACCCTGCCAACTGTGTTATCTCCGCACGTTAACAGAGGAGAAGAAAAGTTTGTTTCCTTCTTCCTGGCCCACACGCGCTTGGGGGAATGCCAAGCTTTGAGGAGCTATGTGCACGCTTCACAAAATTCACAAAACTGCATTTGAAACGTAAAATTGTAGAATAATGCGCGCCGCGTGACACCTGAACGTGATGGCATGAGAGTAGAACAGGTCCACACAAGCCCCGATACTGGAAGCTGTGGCGTGTTCCAATATGCTCCCTGACATAATTCGCGCCATAAGAAGAAAAAAAAAGAACGAGACAAAGAGACGCATACATGGTGGAGCAGAAAACAAGGCGGTTGAAGGAATTCGCACCAAAAGAAGACAAGAGATGAAAGAGAAGAAGCTGATGCAAATGCGATGTCGCAGCAAAGAAGTTGTTAATAAGTATCGCCAGGCTTTCGCCTCCAAAGCCCGTGAGCATACTTTAGTGCTTCGAGGAATTGTTGCTTTTATTGCCTAGACCATATCCAGGCCGCCTCTGTCACCAGAAAAAAAGTTGCACAACCTAAGAGGCAAAGACTTGGAAACTTGCTAAACACACCGAGAAATCTGAAGTCAGCCCAACTATCCATGGAAATAAGAATGACGGGAGTGACGCTTAGGAATAGGAAACAATCATTTTGAGTTAGCGAGCAAGCTGCTGGTCGCGGCATAGATTAAGGAAGAAGAGTGGTTGACCAACGTATGTTATACAGAGAAGTGACAACCGGTAAACTGCCAAGGTGACAGCAGAGCTAACGTATCGGAGATGACGAAGAACTAGATGGAGGTGTGACATGCGAAAGTCTGGAAGCGAAGAGAGCATTGGGCGGCGCGAAACAGCACTGGATGAGTGGTTAGAATTCTACACTGTAAAATGGTATACACCCTGTATGAAATGCTATACAGGGTACCAATGACTGTCTATAACTAATACACCCTTACACCCTAGCAAAATCCCAAGAAAACACACTTTTAAAGGGTGTTTTGTCGTTAATTACACCTTTGCAAGGGGTGCTTTTTTGTTTTTTCATAGGATGTAAGGCTGTTAGTTATAGGCAAGAACGGTGTTAATCAATTTGTGGTGTATAAAAGAGGTGTTCGCCCTGTACGGGCCATAATAGGATGGTAATGAGTATGATGACGAGATTGAAGAGAATGCCATTACAAAGTATCCAAACGGTGTTAATGGACCAGATTTAGGGGGAATCCCCAAGGTGGAGCAAGATTCTGCCAAGGAAAGTTTGACATCCACCTAAATGCAGCCATACGGCTACATAGGAAAGCTATACAGCTTTCCCAGAAACTGCGCAGTTGAAGGAAAATTCGCCCTGGTCCTGGATTCGAACCCGGGACCACCGCTTGACCTGAGCAGTCGCTCTACCAACTGAGCTAACCAGGAGGCTAGTCGTTTGTAGCGCGAGAACGAATTGGTCAACTCCTCGAAGTGAAACCGAACACCATTCAAACAAAATATGTTAACTAATGTTCGACCAGCAACTAATAAACGTTATGTATAGAGCATTATATTGATCAGCAAAATGGTGCCTGCGCGCGTGCGTGACCACGTGGTCACTTGGACGTAACTATCGCCACACAAAGGCGAATTAACACAAGCGGCAATATCGGCAAGTGCGTAGGTTCATGCTGTATGATTGGAGAGACGATGAGTGCGTGAATGTATGGGAGCGAACCCGTATTCAACAGCAGGATGTTACGCACCTTTGAAGATCAACTTCTGCATGCTGTACGGAATACCTGCGAAATGTACAAGCATCAGTCTAAGCGAGCAGAATGCTCAGGGCAAGCAAATATTAACGTTTCACAGCATAGTGCGCATGTATGGCACTCCTCATAACAAAGAGGTTTACACAGCACGTCTTGCGCTACCACGGTGCTCTGTAATGCTATGTTAAGGTCGCTAGGTACCATTTCCCATTTTTTTTATACTTCGATCACGGCTTGGATGTAATCTCATGGTCTAGTGATGACCATCCGATGGTCATCGTGGTCTAGTAATGACCTTCTGCTCTCTGAGATCTAATATTGCATATATATTTACAGAATTATTACTTTTTAGGATATCGTTATAATCTCATTCATTCAGTCGTTCTTTATTTATTTGTTTACGTATTTATGTTTACCATGTTCTCAGTGCTCGTCATGGGCTAAGAGAGGACTGGAACTCTCGCGTTATAGCGCCAGAAGCCTAATAAAATTGGGTATTGTACTCGCACTATAGGTTGACGCTGAGACTGGTAACACTGCAAAATAACGACATGGCCGGTGCATGCAGGCTCGATGCTCAACTTTCTCTCACTTCCCGGCTGAGATTTGCTGCGTTGCTGCTGCTTATCGTGGTGCTCCATCGAATCAGATTGAATTGTTGCCAGCGATGAAGCACTCTTCTTTGATGAAACACCGAATAATGCGCAGCAGCTTCAAAATCACTCTAACGACATCGCCGAAGTCACTGTTTGGTGGGAGCGGACGTCCCGCGCCGCTGAGGCAGCGGCGGCCGAGGTGGCCGTGGTCCTTTGAGGGTAATGATGCCAGTTACTGTGCTCATCATCAGATAACGGTATATTTATGTTTCGATGGCGATTGATGTCTAGCTAGTTCGGCTTACGCGGCTTGCTCGTTTGCTCTTACCACAGCGATCAGCCATTTGCAATGTCCATAAGGAAATGTCAAAAATCAAAGTCATATTCTTAAGAGAGAAATCGTTGAGGCGCGAAGCTATCTTCCATGAAACCTGAGTAAGAGTTGATGTCCAGAATTCAAACTGTTTCTACCGTGTCTGAGTGGCGCGATCGGGTAGACATCGGCTTGGTAACGCGAGGAATAAGGTTCCATTCCGTGCTTGATGTCCTTCGCTTATCATCCCCATCATTTTGGGAAATCCAGTGTGTAAAGTTGGCTTTCCTGCTGGGTGCTCTGGAGCGACATCAAACGCCATCAGTAAATAGAAAGCTTCGCGCTAAGAAGCCCAAGTTAGCACTGGGGAGTTAGGTAGAGCACGCCCGCTGTAACTAGAAGCTCTCGTGTTTGAGTTAAATGATTTTGATGCGTGCGCTGCGCCCATCGAATCAGGCCTACGCACTTACCGGATAGCTTTTCAATTTCCTCTTTCAGCTTGCCAATCCTGGACGAAGGAAGCAGGGAGATTTCGTATTGGATCTTCTTGTACGTGACCTTGAGGCGCATGGGCTCCTCCTTGGCGGCGCACCCGTCGTCGAGGTCCTCCCCTTCCCCAGAACCCTTGCTGGAAGATTCCGACTCTTCGACTCCAATCCCTTTGTTCCCTCCGCTGGTCTCCCCTCCGTCCGTGTCCGAGGTGCCCGCGTCTTCGCTACTGCCTGAAAGACGATGGCGGCATTGGGGTTGGCAGTAACTGTCACAATTTGGGCACAATTAGAGGCAGGCAAATCCCAGGGCTCAAAAATCTCACAGAAATTTTGATCTCCAAATGTTCTGCCGCGGTATTTTTTCGTGCACCCTAGGCCTCCTGGACTGAGGACGCCCCACGCAAGAGAAGAGCGGACCAGTCGTAGTGTTGAGACTCAAATGAAACGTGTACACCACCTTGACACCTTAGAGACCCTTTGTGGATCCAGCCTTTTTAGGGAAAAGCTTTCTACCTCTACCAGCCAGCGTTCCTTCGCGACGTGCGGTACAAGAAACTCCTAACGCGGCTGGGGAGGGGGAGGGCGCTTTTCACTCATGGAGCGTAATATAGATGGCGTGGCGAATGGGTGGTGTTGCGCGCTTCCTTCACCCGGCTTGATTAACTTGTTCGACAATACCTTCTGGGTAACCACAACCCGATGAAATTAAGTGGTCGTACGTCAAAGAAACGTTAAGGATTGGTTTGCAGCGCGGGAAAAGAAAATGTAGAGACCACATACAGACATCTAGCTAGAGAAACGCTACCTTTTGCGCACTGCTCACCTCGAATGGGACTCCGTTTCCTAAATTGGTGAATACCAATTCCGTTATGTTTCAACATGTATTACAAAAGGCGAAAAGGGAAACTGGTTCTCAAAAATAGCAATTATAAAAGTTCCCTCAGCTGTTTCGAAATTCTCAGGCTTGCTTAACGAACCAGTTTAAATAGGTGTAAATGGGAATCACTTAGGTCACATGCCGAATTGCTTCGGTGTCTGAGCTTGTGTCGCGTGGTGGGCAGCCCCCAGCTAGCACATCAGAATAAATAGGTTCCGCTGTCTCACCCTTCGAAAGATGCTCCCGCAGTTTTCTTTCCGCCGACGCACGGACGGGCTACAGCGGCGGCGTCCGCTGCTCTAGCCCTGCCGTGGCCGACGCTGCTGCGTTCGTGACGCCGCCCCCCGTGAATTCCAGGTAACGGCTGGCAGAAATTCTTGCTTCACTCTTTGTAGAGCTACGTGTGTGAATTCAATTGACGTCGCATGGGCAAATGTTGCGGGTGTCGTTTAAAACTTTGCTTTCCACCCACCTTCACAGCGTGGGATGGAGCCAGTTTTTTTTTTTTTTTTCATTTTGAACATCAACGGGCATTAGAAGCTCATTTTATTAACTTCTACAAGCCACTCGTATCTGCAGTAACAAAGGTTTTGAGCCTTCACTTCAGGGCCAAGTGCCGCCGGAACAGTTTTTTAGGAATATCAAAGCGTGCAAGGGTGAAAGTAATGTCATTAGCCGCTGTTCACCGCCCATCCCACTTCGTAAATTCAAATTTTTGGTTTCTCACACGCTGAAGATACTACTCTGCTATGAGGTGTGCCGTGATAAATGGTTACGAATTAGTTTTGACTACCTGCACAGGGAATGATCTTTAATGTGCTCCGAACACTCGACACACGGGCATTTTCTTCGCATTGTGCCTCTATGTGAAAGGCGGCCGCTACGGCCCGGGATCCGAGCCCACGGGTTTGGGGGTTTGTTCCCCCCCCCTCCCGCCCCCCACCTGTAGGCACACTCTGCAGCGCACATGCACCCTTCAACGCCCAACAGGAAGTCTAAGGAGGAGAGGCTGTAGCTGCATGTGAAACTAAGGGGTCCTGTAAAAACTACGTGAAACGACTGGAGCAATAATGTGAAGCTAATGGACGAAAGTAAGTTTTATTTTGCGAGGCAAAAGAACGATGTCATTAAATCCCATATGTTCTGGACCCCTAAGGAAGTATCCAATAGGATTAAGCGGTGTCGCAACATCGACTGCGATGTGGACTGGACAAAATGCTACATGTGAGGATGTGTAAGTACAAGTTGCCTTCAGCGGCGATTCCTTCACCTTCTTACTTTTTTTTTTTCGGCGTTAGAAAGGTGCTCACCATCACACGACGCGGGGTCGCTGAGATTCTCCTCGGAGCCGACCTTAGCGATCTTGGCGTCTTTTTCTCCGCCCTCCTCGTCGACCGCAGCCGGCTTGCCGTCACTGTGGCGGCGCTTGAGCTTGCTGCACTTGGCGTCTGCAGGGACAGAACCGAGGAGATGGGTACAACGCTAGTGGTTTAGATAACGCACAATTTTAACTCCTCGCAACGTATCGCCCGTGTAAGTGCAATAAGTGATCAACTGCACAGACTTATAGAAATTTAGTTCTTTTTAGAGACCGTGTCGAACCAATATCCATGCTACCAATTTTAACGTAACCTTCCCACAACTAAGCAAAGATATTAGGATACATTTTAGCAGCCCACCATAAAGTAAGTTGAGAGAGGCGGGAAAGCTGCTAAAATTGCGGCCACTCTTCGCTGAATGTGCGTGCAGTAGGTCATCAAACAATCTAATCCACAAATCGCCCACCAAGAAGAACCCATGCGAAGACTTTTCGCGCACTAAGTAAACGCATCTACGAACGATCTATACGTATACCCATACGCCGTTTCTGAGAAAAAGGCACACTATTGTACTCGTTCTTGATGATCGATGCTCTATTCTCTTATCTAGAAGCTTTTCTTTTCGCGATTTTCAAGTAACCGCTTTAGCACAATGGATCCCCGGTTTCACGCATTCACTGCGTGTCCAGAGGTATGATTAGAGCTTTTTGGTCGACCAACCTGACTATGGGGAAATGCATTGGTTTTTTTCACGGAGCGCCATCGGTCCCATTAAAATAGCTTTCGCTTTAAAAACATGACGCAGTGGTTACTCACCCGACACTTTCTAACAATGACTATGACCTGACAGGGGCAGGTCTATGCGATGGGCTGCAGCCCATGAAAGCCGTCGCCAAGAAACATGGCTGCGGTTGTAGCGGTGCCTGTAGTTTAGTTTGATCGCATCATTCGAATGCTGCCATGCAGTTGGCCCACTGATAACGTTTTAACGCTTGCCCGCAATACGTCACTCCTGCCTACATAACGTCACTGTAGCACAAAATTTGAAAGTTCAACATTTCTCGAGTTTTGTTTTTTGTTTGTTTGTTTGTTTGTTTGTTTGTTTGTTTGTTTGTTTGTTTGTTTGTTTGTTTGTTTGTTTGTTTGTTTGTTTGTTTGTATAAACAACGTACTCCATGGCTGGAGTGGAGCTCAGTGAGTTCCCAAAGGCTGGTTCATTGAAATTAAACAAAGTTGTGTTTTGTCTTCCAGGTCCCTCTAACCTCCTCCTTTCCTTTTGGCGTCACAAATGTGCTGATTGTAGGGTTTAACGCGCCGACTCGACGCAGGCGATGAGGCGCGCTGTAGTGGAGGGCTCCGGGTTAATTTTGAACACATGGGGATATTTAACGTGCGCCGAAATCTCCTAAACACAGGCGTTTTCGCTTTTCGCCTCCATTAGAAAAGCGGCCGCCGCGGCCGGGAGTCGAAACCGCGTCATTGGGCTCAGCAGCACAACGCCTTAGCAACTGAGCCACCGCGGCTGGTACAAATGAGCTAAGTGGAGTTCTATTTTCAAGAATCCTCAAGCCTACTTTTCTGGCGCTAGAAAGGTGCTCACCGTCCGATGAGGAAGAGTCGCACTGATCGTTCGCAGCGTCGACTTTAGCCACCTTCGAGTCTTTTTCTCCGCCCTCTTCGTCGGCCACCTCCGTCTTTCCGTCACGGTCGCCGTGCTTGCGCTTGTTGCACATGGCGGCCGCGAGAGCTGCACCCACAAGGGCTCACGGTTAGCGCTTTAGAAATAGGGCGCTCTCAACGCTCGCCAACGTGGTCACTCCATCACCACTTACAAAATCGGCCACCGTCGCAATTGAGACGCAAAGACTAAGAAAAAAGTGGAGCTGGTGGTATTCAATTGCTTTTATTTGGCCTTTTTAGGTCTACCCATATCTTATAAGATGGTTAAAGAGCGAAGCTTTATTCATGCATACTGCGCTATAGCAAAGTCTACAATACACCCTCCTAGAGTCCAATATCCAAATAACCAAAGACGAAAGCGAAGTCAACTTCAACTCCGCCAAGGTCCAAAGACAACGCCCGCGCTACGAACCGAAGGGAGATGCTATGCACCCCAAATGCGATGAGAGCGCAGTCCGATAGTCCGATAGACGCCGCTTTCATAACGCGAAGGGTCCCAGTTTCGATTCCGACTACGGAAAGCGTTCTTTTGTTGAGGCGCGCCATCCCAACATCTGCTCGTGGGCCTTGCCTCCTCGCCACGTTCCCAGCGTATTCATACTCAACATATATTGTCGCCCTACTCAAAAATCACCCGACATTAAAGCCACGATCAACGAGGCCATCAAAATCGCCAAAAATAGGCCTATTTTCATTTTAGGAGATTTAAATGCCGCTCATCCTAACTGGGGCTACCACTACAAAAACCAGCGGGGCTCCATTCTGGCCAATGTTATCGACGACCTTAATCTACTGCTGCTCAACCAACCTGATTCACCAACCCGCACTGGTACAAGCGTCACCAGGGATACTACCCCGGATCTTTCATTTCTTTTGGGATCCCTAGACGTCTCCTGGTTTCTCCTGCAGGAAAACCTTGGATCTGATCACGAGCTTATACTAATTACAATTCAAAACCACATGTATAATGCTCAGCTGGGGGTGGCACGCCTTACCAACTGGGATGCCTTTAGAAAAGCAAATTCTTCCAAACCTATTGACCCCAGTCAGCCCCTATCAGCATGGATTGATGATTTACTCCAAACTGTTCACTCCACAACCAAAACCGTGGCTATCACCTACCACACCCCTGATGTCGACCCGAAACTCTTAAGGCTTTGGGAGGCACGACGGAGCCTCACCAAGCGCTGGAAGCGACAGCGGCACAACCGCAAACTGCGTCTCCGAATCGCACTTCTAAATCAACAGGCAACAGAGTACGCCAACCACCTTTCAAAAGAAAATTGGCTACAGCTGTGTGACAGCCTCCAAGGTACCCTGACAACCAAAAGAACTTGGCACCTGCTCTGGCATCTCATCGACCCCCAAACCAATAGGAGCGCTTCTCATCGAGCATTGACCCAAAGTCTCCATTCTTTCGATGGCTCTTCTGAAGTCCTCATGCGTGCCTTAGAAAATAGATACCTCCACACAGCCAGAAATTTCACTCCCCCTCCCTACACAGGCCAGCCAAATCCGGACCTTGATCGAGATTTTCGACTTTACGAACTCCGCACATCTCTTTCCGAATGCAACAAAAACAGCACCCCGGGCCCGGATCATGTGACCTATCGTCTCTTAGACAACTTCGATGACGCCTCAATGGAGCAAGTTCTGCAGCATATTAACGCCCATTGGAAATCCGGAAAACTTCCCCCCAATGGAAAACCGCAGAGATCCGCTTTATCCCGAAGCCTAACAAGTCCCCCCACCTGGACAACCTTCGTCCTATTTCTTTAACATCTTGTGTGGGTAAATTGGTGGAGCGCATGTTACTCCGACGTCTACAACCCTACCTAGAAACTAAGGATCTCATCCCAAGTACAATGTACGGCTTCAGAAAACATCTGTGCACGCAAGACATCCTTCTTCGCATAAAGGAAGAAATTCTCATACCAGCCTCCCGAAATTCACCTCGTGCAATTCTTGCATTGGACTTAAAGGGAGCCTTCGATAACGTCTCTCATTCTGCCACCCTCTTCCGTCTCAACGAAACAGGCTGCGGCTTGCGTACTTACTCCTACATTGCCGATTTTCTCACGCAAAGACAGGCGATCCTAAAAGCAGGCGATGTGAAATCTGACCCAATCACCCTAGGAGATCGAGGCACTCCTCAAGGTTCTGTTCTTTCACCTTTGCTTTTTAATATCGCTCTCCTAGACCTCCCTCGTCAGCTTAAAGCCATTCCCCGTGTTCATCACGCATTGTATGCGGATGACATTACCATTTGGACTGACACGGGTTCTTTAGGTGAAAATCAAGATACCCTTCAAAAAGCCACTGACACTGTAAAACAATATGCCTCATCAATTGGCCTTCGGTGTTCCCCTCAAAAATCTGACCTCATCATTGTACGGAAAAGCCCCCCTGCATTCAATAAAGAATCAGTTCAAATTACCCTCGATAGTCAGCTTATACATCCCAGACCTTCACTCAAGATACTTGGTGTTACAATCCAGGCCAATACACGGAACGATCAGACATTATTCAAGCTCACCAGAGTATTTACTCAAGTTACCCACATGCTTCGCCGAATCTCCAATCGACATCGCGGCATGAAGGAGGAAGACCTTCTCCGCCTTACTCGCGCCTTCCTTATATCACGGGTCATCTACATCGCCCCTGTTGCGACCGGGAAGGACGACTGCAGCCGGGAAGACGTCCAGAGCTGATAGGCCAACGTAACTGTTTACTTCATAGCGAGAGGTGAGCCGAAGCCAAAAAAACATAGAATGCCCCGACGGGCGAGGTTACAATACAGGACTCGAGCACAGCGACCGCATAGATTCGCTGCTCAGACAGGAGTGAATATCAGCGTTTGGGCTGCTTCTATTTATACCCAAAAGCAACAAAGGTCAAACGCCCCCAAGTAGTAACACGCCACGAACATCACAGACACACACAACGCTCTTTCCACAGTTCGTGAGTTATTCATAGCCTCGGCGCACGTCGAGTCCGAGAGAGGGGAGAGAGTGTCCCCGAAAGGTGCCGGGGTCGCGCTATCGAATGTTGATCGCGCCGATAGCGAAACGTCTGAGCCGGGTATGTCGAGGCGTGACTCACCGCCACGCTGGAGCCTGAAGGGTGTGGCGCACGTCGTAGCTTCGCACGTGGAAGCTGATGCGGGAAAACACGTGGCGGCTGATGCAGGAAAACACGTGGCGTTGGCCGATTCATAACACCCCCTACCTAACTCTCAGCAAAACTGGCACGGAAGCCATTGATCGCCTCATCGGCAAAGCTATAAAGAAAGCTCTTAATCTTCCTATGTCCACCGCGACAACTAAACTGCTCCAATTAGGAATTCACAACTCTGTCACGGAACTCATCGAAGGGCATCTTTCCAGTCAACGTCTCCGCCTAACTCAAACATCAACAGGACTGGCACTTTTACAGGACCTCAAAATGTCAACTCCGCAGACCACGGACAGAAAACCTCTTCCCCATAATTGGCGTCAATCCATTCGTGTCCGCCCTCTTCCCAAAAATATGCATCCCACTTTGCACTCCGGTCGTCGACACGACCGTAGCCAAGCCCAAGAACAAATCTACGGAAGCAATCCTAATGTTTTGTACACAGATGCCAGCCCTTACTCCAATCCGTCCCATCACTTAGCCATAGCAACCACTAAGGACAAGATCATCACCTGCGCCTCAATCAAGACCCCATTTATCTGGGCCGCGGAAGAATTTGCTGTGGCCCTCGCCATCACTCAAACACCCGCAACGATTCTAATTACAGACTGTCAAGCCGTCTGTCGCAGCTTTTTATCAGGTTACGTGGCCTCAATTACGTGGAACCTCCTGGCTCAACACGCCCCCAACAGGAAGATCGACATTGTGTGGACCCCGGGACACTCCTCACTAACGGGCAATAATTTTGCCCATAGACAAGCCTGCGAACTCTCCTCCCAGGCCTCTGAGGAAACACCAAGTTCGTTCCTCTGCTCACATTTCAAGACATCACCCAACATTACCGCACATTAAGACAACATTTTCCCCCTCCTCACCCGCAGCTTACTAAAACAGAAGAAGTAATACTCCGGAGGCTTCAAACAAACACCTTTCCTCACCCAATTGGCTACATCGGATGTGCCCCACCCAATACCCTGCCACATGTAAATTCTGCCCTAACCCATGTACCCTCATACACATGATCTTGGGGTGCGCACACAACCCAGCCCTCCCACCTTTACCCACTTCCCTTCCCCTCCCTGAGCTGTGGGAGAACCTGACGACCAGCGCCGGCTTGGATGCACAGCAACTCCTGGTGTCCAGGGCTGAGACAGCAAGGTCGTCCCATGGTCTCATGGACTGAGGAGCCACTTCCACATCACCAGGCTCACAATAAAGTTTTCCTCCTCCTCCTCCTCCTCCTCCCTCGCCCTTCCCGGCCTACCATTTCTTCCCTTTCTATTCCACCGAGCGGAATTTCCTGTTAACGGTGCGCGTGGACAGAGCTCAAGGTTACACACCTCCCCGCTGTAAAAGTCTGCTTGCAGATACACCTGCCCTCTTGTGTGGATGGCAGAGTACGTCGGGCCCTGCGGAACTGCTTTAGCCGTCCCCACAGTACCTTTGTATTCGTTTATTTGTTTGTTTGTTCCATGTTTCCCTATATCTTTTATTTTAAGCCGGACTGCTTTTTTTCTCACCCGACCCCGTTACAACTTACGTCACTATGTGGGACAGAATAGGACATGTAAAAAAGACAGGTTACGGTATAGTCTAAAGTTTTAAAAAAATATTATAATGCGTACTGCTTCGTTTACCTTGGTATGGCAGTGACTAAGCCTTGCTGTAAAGCGCGCAGGCGGACGTCACGGCAAATCAGCTTGGTACTCCGACTGCTGGAAGAGCAAAATAGACCGATATATTTATTCAGCTGCTCTATAACGTTGCAAAGAAGTTCAAACTGAAGAAACTTAACTTCAAATTTGTAGCTAACGCATCTCTTCTGCACATGCGCAACGTTATGCTCATGTTTGTCGCCCAAGCATCCGCGCCATTTTTCACGTTACGGTGGTTTGGGGCGTCACTTTTTGCATAAAGAGATACCGCGCTTATTGCCGTCTCGCTCGCAACATTCAATTTATTTAAGCATCGTCGCCTTGGCTGAAGCCAACAACAAGGTTGATCATCGTGGAGCTAAACCAATAAATCAGGCATTGTTTTGCTTTGGCCGGGTGGCTGAATCGAGTCACAAACAGACAGACGGACAGACACAGACAGACAGAGAGACATACAGACAGACCAAAATTTCTGGGTTTAAGTAGCCCAAGAAAGACTATCGTCTTTAAAAAATGAAAGCAGTTCCACTCAACGCAAAACTGCCAAGTGCGGAGCAGTCATTCGTCAGAAGGGTTGTGGCGCCGTCTCGTGAGTGGTTTCAGTATCAGCCTGGCGTTAATGCCGAAAGTACTCAAGAGAACGCGCCAAGGCCTCTGAGAAGGTCTATAAAGATACACTGGATTGAGTTTTCATTACATTGGGGTTATATAATGCATTATTCCTAATTTACTTCTGATTTTATACAACAGTATACTTATTTGCGGCCTACCAAGAGCAACCTCCGTGGCAAATGCGCAGCGAAAGGATCACCCACCACTTCGCATATGAGTAACTTGTGTCTCTGACGCCGCGGGATTGACACCGCCTTCGTAACGCTAGGGAGACAGGTTCTATCCCGACCAGCGGACGCTGGGGTCTTTTAGAATCCTCTGTTTGGGTGCTGACACAGAGTGACTCTAGTGGCTAGATACCGTGCATCGGACGAGCTATGACGACAAGCCAAGACCCTCAAGTGCTCCGCTCTTTAATAAATGGCCGCGTATCTGCTCGCCTCACCGCAGATGTCATCTAAAGACGATAGTCTTCTGGTGGCGCGTAACTGCCTGTCCTCTCTCCCCCGGCCACCACTCACGCTGACTGCCGCCCCCCCCCCCTTTTTTCTAGGTCCTCCCCTGATAAAGGCAAAGTGGGTTTGCCAAACTCAATTTAAGTTTTTCGCTTTCGCACTGCAGGGGCGCCATTTGTTAGGACCTTTTTTTTACCTTGTGCCTGTCACTCAAACTACGTGCTAGAGGCTCTAGCGCGAGCCCTCCTTACTCGGAACATCGCTGGCGCTAGGCGGGACAAGGACGACGAATTACACCCAATTGAGCGCACAAATGAAGGTGCGCTTCATTTGTGTGTAATTCGTCGTCCTTGTCCCGCCTAGCGCCAGCGATGTTCCGAATAAAAAACCAACTAGCCCTGTTTCAAGCTCTGGTTGAGCCTTCGTTGTATTTTAAGCTTAAAATACACCTTTTAACCCGCTCCTTTTCGCAAACATTAGGCCTACGTCAATATTTAATTTAACAGCACTTCCAGTATATGTTATGCAACCATGTACTGCCTCGAGTTTTCTTTTTTTGAACAACGTTGACAAGTATGAAGTCTGCTATTTCATTTAGCAGTTTGGAAAAGTTTAGCCTATTTAAATGTCTCGTTCAAAAATAATTTTTCATTTTTGCCAGGAGGCGGAATCGAGGGACGGACAGACCGGCCAAAATTTTTGCGTTTAAGTAGTTCAAGAGAGGCTATATCGTTTTTAAGACGAAGCCGGGACAAATACCAATGGTTCTCTTAAGGGGCGAAGATCAAAAGACCCCCGAATAGCAATTGCACCCTCATCAGCATAAATGGTGCGTGGTGCGGCCACACTGCCCTCTGTTCAGAGCACGGTGCTCATTAGACGTCCGGTTTCTGTCTACGGAATAATTTAGATCACCGAAGAATACGACACCCACGCGAAACAGTTGGACATGCAAAAGCCTCTCCTTTTAAATCAAAGCTTTCTAGCTCTACCAGCCAATAGTTCCTTCTTGGCGTGCGGGACAACAAACTCCCAATGCGGCGGACGCGGTGGCAGGGTGGAAGGGGGGAGGCGAAGGGTTTCACTCACGGAGCACACTGCAGATGGTGCGGCGAATTTACCCACTGTTCCCCGTGCCGCAGTGCCTGCTCGCCGACGGCGGCGGCGGCGGTACGGCTTTGTCGTCTGCTTTAGCGACGGTTGTTCTGAGCCTGTTTTGGCGCAGCTTCGCGTCCATTGCGCTGTGCCTTCGCACGGCTTCATAAACTTGTTTAAGAGCACCTCCAGGATAACCTGCACCCGACGCAATTAATGGTCTTACGGCAAACATACGTTAACAATTGGTTTGCAGAGCGGGAAAGCAAAATGTACAAACCCCATACAGATATCTGGCCGCTGGAGAAACCCTACCTTTTGCGCATGGTTTGCCACAATGGAACTCTGTTTTGTAAATTGGTGAATACAAATTCAGTTGTGTTTTAAGAGGTATTACAAAAGGCGAAAGTAGCAACTGGTTCTGATAAATACCGAGTATAAAAGTTCCCTCAGCTTTCTCGCAATTGTCAAACTTACTAAACTAACTAGTTTAAATCGGTATAAATGGGAATCACTAAGCTCACATGCCGAATTGTTTCGGTGTCTGCTCTTGTGTCGAGCGGTGGTGTAGCCCCAAGCTAGCACATAAGCATGGCTAGGTTCCTCTGTCTCACCCTTCGAAAGACGCTCCTGACCGCTTTCTTTCACCCGACTCACGGCCGACGCTGCTGCTGTGTTCGGGACGCCGCCGCCGCGAATTCCAGGTAACGGCTTGCAGAATCTCTGGTTTCACTCATTTTAGAGCAACGTGTGTGAATTCAAGTGACGGTGCGTGGGCAATTGTTTTGGGTGTCGTTTAAAGCTTTGCTTTCTAACCACCTTCACAGTGTGGACTCGAGCCAATTTTTTCGGCTCCATTAGAAATTCCGACCTCGCATACAGGAACCAAATTTGCGACCTGGTGCTAAGCACCACAGCTCTTGTTACCTAGCTACGACGCTACAAGGTAAATGGTATCATTTCCCATCCTTCCGAATCTCCAATTGATTGGGGGGCGGGGGGGAGGTGTGAGGATTTCCTATGTTCCGGGGAGCCCCTTTGATAACTCGCTGCCTATTTTGTGGGCCAGACCACAGAAAAATGTTCAGCTTTCCTCTGTGGACCAGACCACAGGGTGATGTTCCACTTTGAGGCTACTGCTGAAAGGGTCCCGCTCGTAGGCCTCCTTCTTTGGCCCACAGAAAAGGCAGTGTCCTTTGAGAACCCCTTGCTTAGATAATTGAAGAAAAATAACAGTCGCGAGAAATGGCACTCAGTTCCCAGCATGCCCAATCTTTGACCTCCTCACGGTCACAGTACCCTCTCTGCCAGTGGCAGGCTGTGCGCTGCTTTACTCTAGCGCTGCCCTCGCATTTCGAACACCGTCCGTAACGTGAAACGAAGTGGACATTCATGTCACGGCAATGCTTCTCTATCACAGCGCTTAGAACTACTCTTAAACTCGGGATCAAATGGTTCGCTTCGGGCTTACCGGAAAGTCGACAGGGCAAACCATCAACCAGCGCACAGATCTTTGTCGGCGCTCCTGGCAGCACCTCCGTCACGAAAGGGCGCGAGGTGGATGAAGACGACGGTGATACTGATGGTGATGACGATATGACCATTTGATGACCTCATCAAGAAGAGTAGCCTTTTCCAGCAATTATTCATTGCACAGTACGATTTTGTCCTGCGAGTAGCAGGAACTTCACGAACGTCAAAAAGAGAACAACGTCTTTGCGCCAATGCGCAGATACATTGATTAATGCGGTTGTATGTTGCTTATATCGCAAACCTACAATATAAAACACTTTTTTATTGCGATAGTATGCCCTTCGTCATAAGTACTAAAGGTACAAGTTGCCACCGGTTGCCCGGAGGAAGTCCAGAAGACAAAGGTGGTGGGGCCCCCAAAGCTATCTGGAGATCGGGTGTCTCCTTGGGTGCAGGCCTGTTCCGCGAAGGTGTCGCGATCTCGCTGCACTCAGGACAAGGCACGCCCTTAACAGGTGATTGGCGTCGGCGTCGTTGGCAGGAGCCGCGAAAAGGGGGCAGTTGTTGGTAAATGGGGCATCACGGTGGCCACGCCCGGGTTGCCGCAGGAGAGAGAGGACCACCCCAAGTCGAAGCCTACGTAGCAGGACCTCCTCCAGCGAGCGAGCCCAGTGAGAAGGTCTGTTTTACACGGTGGGATGAGAGCCCATGTGACACGACGCAGATCTTCATTTAGTTGAACAAATTGTTCATGCGGGTCAGCTGTCAGGAAGGGCAGCGGTCATGGAACCGACGTAAGGTGTTCCGAACTATCCGCCGCAATATGAGCGATGAGACTATTGCTAGTGGACTCACTCCTTAATGCCTTAGAAACAAATACAGCTTTGGCTGCCAAATTTAAAACATTTCGACTGATACCTGCTGATGCCCACCAGTATCATGCAGGCAGCCTTCAGTAATTCTTGGCCCAACCCCTACAACTGTATGCTGTGTGCACGTATGACCCAGAAACTGCATTTTAGTCGGTGTCAATGTGGATGTCCCCGAACTGGACAAGAAGTGGTTCATCCAGATCATTTTGGCACAGCCTAGTCTAGAGAGGGTACAATTCCCAGCGTAGGGCATGCAGCCATGTCTCATTCTTGGCCAATCCCCTCCCCGAAGAGTGTCATATGCACAAGTGGATACAGGTGCCGGAGACTGTTTTTGTTGACACATGGACACAAAAAATCCTGCCAACCTCGGCATATTAATTTTCGCTGTAAAATATCGACTCATAAGCTGTGCGTTCATTTCAAAGTCCTATTCCGGGAGTGCAGCCTGATATAGGTTGTTTCGCTGCTACTTCACGGGAACTGATATGATACGCTTGAATAAATTATCTCTGCTGCTAGGCTTTAACGTCGCTGACTAAGCAAAGAAAAAAATATTTTGACAAGTTGTAAAGGGACCGATTGTTCTTTCCGTGCTTCCTTTTCAAAGAGGTACTCTAAAAAGTCAATTATAATGTTTAAGGCGATCCCTTGGGCATCGTTAGATGCGACACCAAGCAAGCGCATTTTTTTTACCAATAGCAAGTAGATGTTCCTTTTTAAGAATGAACCAGTGGAGTTCCACAGAATCCGAAGATCTACCGAAATATCAGTAAACATGGAAACATTGTGGAATATCAGTAAACATTGCAACACTGTTGGCGGATTTCGAACATGAACTTGGAACACAGTATGGGGTAGCGCAAATGCGATATTCTTTTCCGCGATAGCTACAAGCCAGGCACTTCAGGGGTGATGCGGAAAGTTAATTAACCCTCGGCCAGAGGGATCATTTCCCTCACACAAAATCTATCACAGGGTATGTATAGGCTCATGGATGCTACGTAAGACTTGTGCACCATGAAGACACCACACCAGGACCCACTTGTAAGTGTGTGTAAGTAGAGTTGAAGACAGTTGAAAGCAGTCAAAGGCTGCAACCAAAAATGAGGTCCGATCGGTGCAGTAGCCGCCAATGCCTGTGAGAGAGAGGGCGTCGTGGTAGACGCATTCCTGCAATCGAAACACAAGTGCGGGGGTGAAACGCATCGCTGTAGTGGTATACCCGACGACCTCCGCTCCAGGGGTGAAACAAGTTTCTGGTGTACGTCTCTGGTGACCTAAACACCGGGGAGACCCACCGCCGGAACTGCTTGGGGTTGACTTCAACTTTCAAATCTCTAGGAGGCGCGAGACACACTTGCGCAGAAAACAGAGACAGAGAAAATGTTTATTGTGAGAATTTATGGTGTTCTTGGCGGAGTGGTTCCCTTTTCACAAGAACTCATAAGCCGTCTTAGCATCCACCGCTCTCCCGGTGAGCAGGAGCTGGTCCGTGAGTAAGGACGTGGAACGCGGCGATGTGCTAGTGGTGAATGTTCACTGCGTGCCATGGCAAGGGAGTCGACAGGGTGTGTCGACGGGGACCGTAGGGTACTTGGAATTGGTGTTCTCAAGTGACCCTTAAAAGTGCTGCCAGTATGCGTGCAATTAAAGACTACTGAATTGCATATGCGGCTGGTGTGTCACTCGAGTCAATTCCAGGTACCAGTGTATCAGCTCTACGGTACCAGAGTTCTTCAATGTATACGAGTTGCGAAACTCCCCTCCAGAACTCGGGTGGTGCGGGGCCACCTGATAAGTTTAAATGGACGGACAACTGCACTGGCGCAGTACCTGTGGGACAAAAAGTGTACTTTGCTCAGCAGTTACCTAATAACAAATCTGAATAAAATAAAGCTTGTTTTTCAAGTTAACAAAAATTGCCGTCACTACCACAAGTGGTGCAAGGGTGGAAATGCTTGTCACACGTCTTCAGTGCTGGCTTGATATTTTTCAATGGTATCACCCGGCGCAAATTGGATTCAGCCCTCATCTTGTACGGAAGATAGCTTGGAATTCCTGTCTTTGTTTGGTGGGAGGCCGTTTTCACCGTGTGAGGACAGTACTAGCTATGGACATATGCAAGGCGTATCACAACGTTAGTCACGCTGAGATATTACAGGTCTTAAGTTGTCTTCACCTCCCAGTCTGTGACGTTATCCGATACTTTCTTCAACACCGGTCTTTTTCCATGCGCATCAATGGCGGAAGTTTCGGCTCCTTTACACCAGTGCGCGGGGAACCACAAGGGTCTTTTCTGTCTCCACTACTTTTTAATATCGTTTTGTTTTCGCTAGCCTGGCACCTTGACACTATTCAAGACCTGTATTTCCTCATGTGCGCGGATGACATGGCTGTATGGACAGTCCATCCAGACCTGCCACGACAAGCCTTGTGCTCCCAGCAAGCGTTAACAGACTGCCAGAAATGGTGTATGTGGGCCTCAACCTCTCTCAAGAGAAGACTGCTGCACTTCCATTCGCCAACGCCTGGGGCTGTCGCTCCCTTGCAGTTTCGCCAATCGTCCTGCAGTTGAATGGAACCGCCATTCCCATTGTCGGACACCTTCGGGTTCTGGGCGTAGAGATATCGGCATAAGGGGCGGCAGCTCAGTGGCTCCGATCTGCTCAAAAGAAAGCAGGAAAACTGCTCCACCTTGTTTGCCGCATCTCTCAGAACTCTTGCAGGGCCTGTGCCCGTCTCCTAGTGCGTTCCATACTACAGCCAAGGCTCGTGTACCAGGCACAGTTTCATCAGATGACCCAAGTGGATTTGGGGTCGGCTTGAGATGATTAATGGGGCCGCCATGCACACCATCACTGGCCTCCCCCGCTTAACGCAAATTCTTCAGCTGCAAGCAGAAGCCCAGTTAAACACGCTCGATGAAATCATTCATCAGCGTCGTTCCGCCCGCCTGCTGGAGCATGTACTAGTTCCAGAGGTGGCAGCTTTCGCCCCGTACATGAGCCAGCCGTCCGATACGATGCCAGCCTTTTCTGCCGCTAGGCCGCCCTGTTTCTGCCATCAGGTGACGGACAACAAGCCTCTGACAAGGCTCCATGCCCGTACCGCTTGCCTTCATCAGCCCCCAGACACCGTCTTTGGTGTCCCTGACAGGGCGCCTGTGACGCAACCGGTTATCCACGCTTTCGTGGACGCCGGGGCATACGACTGCATCGTCACCATGGTCTTGACGTGTCCATGTTACCTTGCCTTGAACCAAAGCTGCGTGTACGAGACCTTCCGTGCTCTACCTAGCCTGCTAGCAGAACGTACTGCCATTCGGGATGGCCTGCAGGCGCTTGAATTGACAGTGTCTAGTGGGGTGTGAACTTTTGCTTGACTCAACGGCAGCGATTCGGGATTTACGTCGCGTTGCGCGGGGTACAATCCTGGCTGCATGCATTCAAGTGGTGATGGACACCTACCCATGCCCTGTCCGTGGGTTGTTGATTGGCCGTGACATGCTTCCTGCCCACACTGCGGCAGATCGCGCCTGCCACCTAAGAGACCTCTCACGGCCAGTACCACTTCTTCCAGTATCTACCGTAGAAGAACTGTTGGTGAAAAAGGAGAACCTCTGCCACGCCATGCATGCTTTACTTCCACCGCGTGGAACTGACCTCCCCAGTGGGCTCGTTCGCTGGGAGGAGGTCCTGCTGCGGAGGCTTCGAGTTTGGGTGGCAGCAGTTACCCACGCTTGGCTTGCCCGATATCACGCCCCGTTCGCGGACACCTGCCCCTTCTGTGACTCCTGCGTCAGAAGATGACGTTCAACACTTGTTGTGGACCTGCTCAGGTCTTAGAAACGCCCGAACGCAACACCTCCGAGGCACAGGGCTCCATCCTGGGAGACCCTTAGACCTTAAGCGTTGGATATGGGGACCCCAGCAATGGTCTCTTCTTGGATTTGTACTTGAAAGGGGTGGAATGTTGTACCGTTAAAACTTCCTGTTATGCCGTAGGGCAATCTCTCGCAATAAAAAAAAAAGAAACAGCAGAGCTGGCAACCCCTCTACCCTCGTCGGATACCCGGTTGTTGCACCTCGCATAGAATCCCGAACGTTCCGCTGAGAGTTCTTTATGACTGGCAGGACCGGATCATTTTGAAAAATCTGCAGGCTTTCACATCTCTCCCAAAGTGGACCACGTTAGCGCGGGCTAAAATCGGCGGTAAATGGCTTCGCCAACCCGGCGTGTGTAACGCGAGCTGTCCTGTGTTCTCCCTTTAGGTGCGGACGCGCGTGAACGGTTCCTGCGAAGCCCACGCGCAAGCCTGGACGACGCCTGGCGCTCCTTACGAGGCGCACCCAAACGTGCGCTTGGTATTTGGGGGGGATATTTTTTTCGAACGCTTTTGCGAACGCCACCTGACCAAGCTCAAGCTTAAACAGCTCTGCTGTTCAAATTGGCGCCGCTTGCACTGGTGGTGCAAGGCTGGAGAAACAGCAGAGCTGGCGGCCCCTCTAAAAACCGCAATCAGACTCCCACAATGCACAGCCACGAGTAAGCTGCCAACAAACACCATCGAGGATGTCAAAGAAGCCACGCTGATCGTCAAAAACAAAGGTTACAATACAATGGAACAGGCCGAGCCATATACTCGAAAGAGTCGGCACGACCGCTGATAAAACCAACATCGCAAGTAAAGTCGACCTTGACAAAGAAATACGCAGAAATTTTTATATTCCCAATACCAAGACACATGGGCAGGACAGCCCACCAATGAAGAAGAAAAGCAAGAATATGATATATAGAAAAAAAACTTCACGGAGGGCCTTACACCGTCTACACCGGCGCAGTAATGCACAAAAAACAATGACGATGGCAACTGTCATTGATTCTGACCACAACCTAATAGACTGTTTGACTATCAGGAACACCAATCCCGATGGGGCGGATGCCGGAGCAACAGCCCTTGCTTTCGCCCACTGAGAGAGACAACAGAAGAGGCTTCACATAATTACGGTCCCTAAGCAAGCATGCTACGACTTCGTTAGAGGAAGAATACCACGAGTGGCAGCAAACATTCTGAACAAGATCAAGCGAAGACCCCATGGCACTCACAGGTTAACCTGGACACTCGGCCACGAGGGACATGTTGGAAACGAAGCGGCTAACAGCACCGCCGAGAATTGACGAACCAGGTGGATGAAAGCACGTCGCTTTTCACCCCGCCTCCCAACGGCTATGGCGAAATACCAGAAGCACTCATGGCAGTCGGGGCACTATATCCGGCCCCTCAAAACAAGCTGTGCGCAATGGATGCCACCTCCTGGAGACAGATTTAGTCAAATACTCATACAAACTTCCACAGGTATAGGGCCATGTACCCTGGAAAATGCCGCCCAGATTGTCCAACCTGCAGAAGCACTCCCACACGATACCACATCACCTGGCAGTGCAACAGCAATTGCCGTGCGGACACAACAGAGAAAAAACGAGCTATGGGAGGCAGCCCCCGCCAGCTCGAGCGTGGAAGACTAGGACAATCTTGTCAACCTGGCCCGGGAGAAGGTAAGACTCAGTGGAGCCCTGGACTAGGGACCCCACCCATCAGGGACACCTAAAGTCTTGTTTTGCAATAAAAAACTTTGTTGCTCCTTCGTTGGAGACTCGGCCGCTTCACCTCACATGGATTTCAGAACCTGCCGCTGAGAGTTCCCTATGACTGGCAGGCCCGGATCGTTTTGTCCGCAGCCTTTCACATCTCTCCCCACAAAGTGGACAGCGTCAGCACGCGTTAGAAGCGGCGGCAGCCGGTTTCGCGAACTCGGTGTCTGTAGCGCGAACCGTTTTGTGTTTTCCACTAGAGATCACGCCACGAACGCTCGGCAGAGTGTTCTTCATGGTTTAGTTGGACGATGCCGGGCGCTTCTCCAGCGGCACACGCTCACGTGCGCTCGGTAATTTTGGTATTTTTTGCCAGCTCCTCACGTGGCGCAAGACGACGCGCAAGCCTGGACGACGCCGGGCGCTTCTCACGAGGCAAACGCTCACATGCGCTCGGTATTTTTCTTGGCATTTCTTTTGTCAACACCGACGCGCCAAGCGTAAGTTTAAACAACTCTGTTGTTAAAGCCTAAACAAACTTTGTTGTTAAAGCATAGATCCCTACATAGATTACAACAGCTAATACTTACGTTTCCATTATTTTTCCCTTTTTTTTCTAACGGTAGCAGCCACAAGCCCTTGAGTACTGCTTCAACGTTCTGCCGGCAGATGACAGGCTACTCAACTTGTCCGGTGCTGCCCCCGTTTGCCCCAGTGCAGAGGGCGAACAGGGGCAAGAATCGCAACTCTCCGAAAACTGCAGACCAACACATACCCCACAACACCTGCCTTCACACCATGTTTCCCGCAAAATGCACCGCTACATGACAGCATTGCCCACAGTTAGGCGCACTCTTCACATAACAGGTGCATGCCTACACATCAACTCCCCCTCCCTCACTAACATTACACCACCGCATGCGGTGGGTGAACACTTGTACGCCCGACACTTGAATGCGCCTCTGTCGTATGGATCCCGCACAAACAATGTGACATCAACCGTATTGAAGCCATACAAAAGAAAGCCGTCCTGTTTATCTGCCGCCGATATGACCGCAACTGTTCACCAACTTCAGCCCTTCCATCCTTGAAACTAACCGAACTTTCTGCGCCCCGACGCATGGAATCACTAACTTTTTTTCCACCACATCATTCACTCTTCGTATCGCTTCTCATCTCCCGGCTGTGTAACACTAACTAAGCCGTCAACAACAAGAAGCAATCATCACTTGTGCGTTTACCCCCACCACCGACGCACCGACACATTTAAATTTAACAAGGTCGAGAAGTGGGCTAGTTCGTATACATTCATGTTTTACCAGCGCAAATTAAACGGGACGAGAGAGGAGTACACAAAACGAGCGGTTCAGTTGTTAGAAGCGCTCGTGTTGTGTACTCCTCTCTAGCCCCGTTTAATTTGCGCTGGTAAAACATGCATTTAAATTCAGTTTTTTTTTTTTTCCCGCGCACGATAGAATTTTGCAATTCTTTGCCAGGCCACGTACATTCGCTCCCATTGAATAAATTTTTCAGTGCACTTCAAGAGAACTAACCAATGCATTTTTTTAACAAGCATATTGTATCTTCTCTTATTTATTCCTGGTCTATATCTAACTATGTGCTCTTTGATGTGCCCGTGCGCAGGGCGTAAAACATGCGTGAAAATGTTTTATAAATACGCATACCTTGTTTATTGTTATGCGAGGATATGTCTGTGTGCTTTTATTGTACTTTTTTGTTTACTTTGTTTTTATGTACGACTGCTGTACACCCGTGACTGCAAAGAAACGTTGCACAGTCACCCCACCCCTGCTATAGCCCCACAGGCGCTGCAGTTAAATAAATAATCTGCTGACCAGCTCCGCATTAGCCGTCCTCAGTAATTTGGTGGAGAGGCCCCTCTGGCCATCAAGCACAAAGGCGTCCTGGACTGAGGACGTCTAACACCCTGAGAGCGCCAGAAGCTCGCACTTGTTGCTATATAAACTTCATTCACCCACCAACTCGCTCACTGTTCCTCGTTCCTGTCCCCACCATTCTCATCCCGACAACCATTGCAAAGCCCGATTCGCAGCTTCTAACACGAACCAGAAGAGCGTATAGATTATTATATGCACAGGAAAAAAAAACTAAATTTGTCAATACGGATATTTCTGTTTCTCTATTTTTGTGTGTCCCAAGCAAACATGTGAATTACACAAAAAACAAAAAGAGGTCCTCCGTGGTTACAGTCCAACAACCGCAGTCGATGTCCAATAACCACCAGCAGCGCTTCCAATGGATCCTCGATGCCAGGATCAGTGGTGGCCACACGGCGCGACCCTCATCGGCGAGGATTAATATCAGAGCGCCTTAAGCCCACCGAGCGCTGAGGACGGCATACCTGGAGGACCTCCCCCAAGCGTACACTCCCCTAGGTAAGCCCAGGGCACCGGGGCGGGGGTCGCTTGTACCCAGATCAACCGGTGGGTATCCGGCGGTGGGGTTCGAACCCCCACCTCCCGCAGCCGAGGCGGGTGCCCTAACCACTTGGCCACGGCTGCGGTGAGATTTTGGGGTCAAGTCACTGCCTTTTATATGCACTAGTACAAGTATTGGCCCGTGAAGCTGTACTTTAGGCATTCAAAGACAAATAAAGAGGCCCATTTTTCGAAATCTTCGACGCGTGTCCAGCATTGACCGCATTCAGTGAATTCTTTCCTTCCACCCCAACCACAGCAGTGCCATCGTACTGAGAATTACGTTAATCATCATCATTTTATGAGGCGAAACAATGCGCCGCTTTTTCCGTCGCGGCTACTTCAAAGCACCCGGTGGATTTGCCGGTAACGTCGCACGAACTGGACTATGCCCCCTGCATCATTTAAACAGCACCCTCCTTCCCCACCCCAAAGAAAAAATTCTCCCCGCGAGGGGGACTCGAGTAAATGCGTCGCATAGGGGGCGGGTGTATTGCGTTAACGTTTAGTGTTTGGGGAGTTGGTGGTAGTGAATGCGTTGTATCAGCAGCTTCTTGACGTAGTTTGAATGAGTCAAGGATATAAGGCACGTTCGTAGCCTCCAATTCTGTGTCGGCGTTGTGGCACAGTGGGTAGACCACCGTGTACATTGCGTTCCGCCCGCAGGGTGGAGGGATCGAAACCAGGCGCCGGATAGTATTTTTTTATATATAGTGTAGGGGGAGGGGTGCGGACTACGACTACGGACGTCAACGCGGGTGACATCGTGAGTTACTGAAATGATCTGCATTTAAAAAATGATTGCAGGAGTCGCCAGGCGTTCCCTCTCAGGCTGCTGCTCCTGCTCGCGCTTTCTGGGTTATGAAAGCTGCCCACTTTTACGCTCATTAAATATTTTTCAAACACTGACACCCTGGAGTAAAAAAGCGTTTGGAAATTATTAAATGAAACCAACAAGATTCCACCGGAGCGAAGACAACGCTTTCGTTTTGGCCAATCTCCCCGTGTGAGAGCCTTCCCAACATGATCGAGGTCGTCACCATCATCATCATCAAATGCGCTGATGACGAAGGCAGGGCACGAATGAGACGCGTTGAGTAGCTTCCCTTTCTTCTGAATTTCATGACTCGTGTAGTTGTAATCAGAAATCTCCTTGATCTGGAGTTCTTAGTCTCAAAGCTACGGCTTGCTGCGTTGAAATCGCTGCGAAGTCGCTAATAGGCTGACGGTGGCGATTATGATGATGATTATGATGGTGGTGGTCGTGGTAGTGGTGATGACGATGATGATGATAAGGAATGTCCGTATTACTCATTGAAACTCGAAAGGAATAGAGTTTTAGGGTTTTACCCAATCACACAAAAGTTGGGCTGTCCGTTTTCCCCCCGCAGAAGCCTATGTATATAGACAGCCAGCCCACGGGAATCTTTCAACATATGCAACTTCACTACGAACACTACTTAGGACAAACAAATGAAAGTCACCGCAACCATAGAGTCGTCAAATTTTCACGTACACCTTGCCGTGTACCCGCCGCGGTGGCCCAGTGGTTAAGGCGTTGCGCTGCTGAGCACGGGACGGGGTTTAGATTCCCGGCCGCGGCGGCAACAAGAACGCCCGTGTGTACGAGATTTCGGCGCACGTTAAAGAGCCCCACGTTGTCAAAATTAATCCGGAGCCCTTTACTACGGCGCACCTCTTCACCTGCGTTGCGTCGGCGCGCTAAATCCTACAATCAATAAACATAGCTAGATACGCGATATTTCTAACGAAACAAGAGCCTTTTTCTTCAGCGATACTACTGCCATAGATGCCGATGTATGGACACCATTCGAGCATTATATACCGTTTACAGCTTCACAGTGATTTAACTCATTATGACAAGCAAATAAAACTCGGAGGGATAATACAGTCGTCTTAGCGGCCACTCGTCACATACTTCTCTTTCGGGAAAGTTTTCGGAAAACACGTTGCAGTCGTTTTTGGAACACTCCTGCGGCTCTGTTGTTTTTCCTTTCCCTGTGACCGCTCTGGTTTTTTGTACCACAAGTTCAACTGTTTTTCTACACATTTCTGTCCCTCACAACACTACCTCGAAAACAGATTTCGAGTGCTTTAGCTTTAAATAATTGATACAAAATTAGCTTGTGTGATTTCGAGACAAAAAATTGAACGACGGCGATGCACTGTGATGCGCTTATCAGAGCCTAACAGTGATAAAAAATAAACACTAACAATGATGATGATAACTATGACGCTAACAAAGACGACAAAATGGGCTAGTTAGTGGTACTTCATAAAAGCCTGAAGCTTTATGCCAACAAATATGTGCATGTTCACATCCTGCCCGTATAACTTAACGCACCTCAAGAAGGTGTTGCTTTTCAGGAAGCCAATTTAGCCAGTGACGCTATAAAAAATCCGCGTCTTAATCAATAAAGAGACAACTACAAAAGTGATAACATTGATTTTCGTCGGACGACATGACACCCAGCGTCAAAAAAGCTACCAACAAGTGACCGGCACTGCGTACAAAATGAATTCATTTGTCATACGCTTATAGAATATACAGAAGTGAGGGTCGTTTAACTGAACTTCAAATCGACATAAAGGGGTCAGGGAAAAAAATTAAAAATTAGGACACATCCCCCCCCGCCCCCTACAAAAAGGAGTCTTTATCAATCACAAACATTCCTGCAATGTTTAGGTTAAAATATTTATCTAATGCTTGTTATTTTAACAACTTGCACATTTCTGTCTAACACATTTCGCAATTTAATTCATTTGGATTTCCCACAACATGGCCATAACTAATTATCCTATAATCATGCTAATCGTTCTAATCATTCGCTCTTCTTAATCAACAAGCAACAGAGTAAGCCAAACACTTTAAAATTAGTTACAGCTGTGTGGCAGCCTCCAAGGAACCCTGACAACCAAAATAACCGGCATCTCACCTACCTCCAACCCAATATGAGCGTGTCTCGTCGAGCACTGACCAAACTCTTCGTTCTTTCAATGGCTCTTCTGATGACCTCATTCGTTCCTTAGAAACTAAATATCTCCACACAGACAGAAATTTCACTTCCCTTCCTACACACAGGCCAGCCGAATTCGGACCTTGACAGAGATTTCAAACTTTAAGAACTCCGCACTTCTCTTTCCGAATGCAACAAAAACAGCACCCCGGGCCCGGATCATGTGACCTACCGTCTGTTATCCAACTTGAATTATACATGAAACACCTTCTACCGCATATTAATGCTAATTGGAAATACGGAAAAATTCCCCCACAATGGAAAACAGCAGATATCCGCTATGTCCCAAAGCCTAACAAGTCCCTTCCCCTGGACAACCTTCGTCCTATTTCTTTAACATCTTGTGTGGATAAACTGATGGAACGTATGTTGCTCCGGCATCTACAGCTCTACCTAGAGGCCAAGGGTCTTATCCGCAATACTATGTATGGTTTTAGAAAACATCTATGCACGCAAGACATCTTCCTTCGCATAAAAGAAGAATTTATCATACCAGGCTTTTGAAATCCACCGCGTGCCATTCTTGCATTGGACCTGAAGGGAGCCTTCGATAACGTCGCTCGTTCCGCCATCCTCTCCCGTCTCAACAAAACAGGCTGCGGCTTGCGTACTTACTGGCCGTGTATATTGCCGATTCTATTCTAATATATTCTATATTGGCGTCCCCCGGCGTCCCCCAAGGCAGCGTGCTCGGGCCGCTGCTCTTTCTCATTTATATTAATGATATAACAACTTGTATAAACCAGGACGTGAATATTCGTCTATTTGCAGATGACTGCTTGCTTTTCAAAAATATTAAAAATGTTAACGATAAGGTCTCACTAAACGAAAGTCTCGATGGCGTGCTCACATGGTGCAACCTGTGGGGCATGACGCTAAACCCAGATAAAACAGTGTTCATGCGTATAACTAACCAAAAGAACCCTCTTGAATACCACCACACAATAAACAACACCCCTGTGAGCTTAACAAATAGCTTTAAATACCTCGGTGTAACGATTACTGGAAACCTGTCCTGGTCGGCTCATGTTGACAATATTTGCGCTACGGCTAGAAGAAAACTGGGACTCTTAAAACATAAACTTAAACACTCCCCGCCCAACGTTAAATTGTTGGCCTATAATACGTTAATCCGATCGCGCCTTGAGTACGCTTCAGTGGTCTGGGACCCGCATACAAAAAAAAATATTGGCAAGCTCGAACAAATTCAACGCCAAGCTGTTCGGTTTATTTATAACCGTTATCAAAGACACGATTCCCCTACCACTCTAATGCATAACAACGGAATTCTAACGCTAGAATCCCGAAGAAGAATTAACCGACTAAAATTCCTTGCCGATCTTCAGAACCGCAAACTTCGCATTGACCCATCAATATATCTGACCTGTCTTTCTTCCCGGCCCACCAGGCAATACCACCCCTTTAAATTTACCCCATTGTTCGCCCGCACAAACACTCATAAATACTCATTTTTCCCGCGAACAATATCCGATTGGAACAATCTTCCTGCCTCTGTGTTCACTTCGTCTAATCTGCATGCATCAATTCATCAGCTTTTTCACATGTAGAAATTTTTTTGCCGTTTGCCATTTTTATTGGTGTTTTCTAAGATAGAGATTGTATAATTACATTTTGCCTGATATGCTATGTTTTTATCTTTCCACTCCTGCTTGAGCCTAATTCTGGCCTGCAGTATTGTCTAAATAAAAAAAATGCCGATTTTCTCATTCCTAAAAGCAGGCGATGTCAAATCTGACCCCACTACACTCGGAGAACGAGGCACCCCTCAAGGTTCCGTTCTTTTAGCTTTATACTTTTTTATTATCGCACTTCTAGACCTCCCTCGTAAGCCTAAAGCCATTCCCCACGTTCATCACGCACTGTATGCGGATGACCTTACCATTTGGACTGACACGGGTTTCTTTCGGGGAAATTCAGGATACGTTTCAAAGAGCCACTGACATTGTGAAACAATGTGCCTCATCAATTGGCCTTCGCTGTTCCCCTCAAAAATCGGACCTCATCATTGTACAAATAAGTCCTTCTGCGTCCAATGAAGAATCAGTTCAAATTGCCCTCGATGGTCGCCATATATGTCCAGCCCTTCCCTCAAGATACTAGGTGTTACTATCCAGGCCATTACACGGAACGATCAGTCCATATCCAAGCTCACCAGAGTATTTACTCAAGTTACCCATATGCTTCACTGCATCTCCCGTCGACATCGCAGAATGAAGGAGGAAGACCTTTTTCACTTTATCCGCGCCTTCCTCATCTACATCGTCCCCTGCCTTATTCTCATGAAACGTGACACAGAAGCCATTGATCGCCTCATCCGCAAAGCTATAAAAAAAGCTCTTAATCTCCCTATGTCCTCCGCGAAAACTAAACTGCTCCAATTAGGCATACACAACTCGGGCTCAGAACTCGTCAAAGGGCACCTGTCCAGTCAACGTCTCCGCGTAACTCTAACACCGCCAGGACTAGCACTTTTACAGGACCTCAAAATGGCAACCCCTCAGACCACAGACAGAAATCTCTGCCCCTTAATCGGCGTCAATCCATTCGTATCCACCCTCTTCCCAAAAACACGCATCCCACTTTGCACTCCGGTCGTCGCCACAATCGTGGCCAAGCCCCAGAACGAATCTACGGAAACAATCTGAATGTTTTATACACAGATGCCAGCCCTCACTCCAATCCGGCCCATCACATAGCCATGGTAAGCACCAAAGACAAGATCGTCACCTGCGCCTCAACCAAGACCGTATCTATCTGGGCCGCGAAAGAATTTGCTGCGGCCCTTGTCATTACTCAAACTCTTGCCACGCTTCTAATTACAGACTGTGAGGCAGTCTGTCGTACTTCTTTAGCAGGTAACGTGGCCTCTACCACGTGGAAGCTACTCAATCAACACGTCCCCAACCGGAACATCGACATGCATGGACCACGGGTCACTCCTCACTAACGGGAGATAACTTTGCCCGCAGACAAGCCTGCGAACTTTCCTCCCAGGCCTCTCAAGAAACACCGAGTCTCGTTCTCCTGCTCACATTTGAAGACATCACCCACCATTACTGCACTTCGAGACAACAGTTCCCACCTCCTCACCGGCAGCTTACTAAAGAGAAGAACTAATATTCCGAAAACTCCAGACGCACATTTCCTCACCCAACTTGGCTACATCAGATACACCACCCATACTTGGCTACACCCCACCCAATGCCCTGCCAAATGTAAATTCTGCCCTAAACCATGCACCCTCATACATATGATCTTGGGGTGCGCACATAACTCCGTCCTTCCACCTTTATCCACTTCCCTTACCCTCCGGTGACGACCCAAGGGCCGGGTGCTGTTCTGAAGATATATGTACTCCAAAATGCCCATCACCCACTCTGGGGAAGATCCAAGATGAACCACAGGGGCCGAAGACTCGCATCGTTGGCGTCTCAATATGGCCTGTGCGTAATGAATGATGGCAGCCCTACGTTCCTCCGTGGCACATCATAAGGGAACCCCCTGGATCTTGCCTTGGATTCAAATCGTTTGACTGACCGTCTACGCTGGTTCACTGATATTGAAACTCATGGCAGCGACCATATTTCGACATGCATTAAGATTATGGGATTCCATCACTATTTCCCGCCCACTATAGCCTCTAATATCGACTGGCCTAAATTCCAATCCATAATGGAGGATGCCGAGATGGGCTTCCAACAAGCCTCGTGGTTGCTATCAGTAATGCAACCCAATCATCCAAGAGATATACCTCGTTACCTGCAAGAGTCACGGATTTTGACATCGAAATCAAGCGCCTGCGCGCAATTTGACAGCGCACCGAGCGACGGTACAGGCGTACAAAATCCGTGCAAGGGCTGCCAGACGTAAACAGAAGAAAATACAGTGACGCATCGCGCAAGTCCAGGCACACAGGTGGAAATCATTTTGTGAGTCCCTCGACCCTCGTAAACCTGTCCTTTATCTGTAGAACAATGCATGGACTGGCAACGCCTGTGCAGCAGCGATGCCCGTTCAAGGCATTGGCACAACATGAAAACCGTCGGTAGTTGGAAGTTGCGGAGGATTTCTGCGTGAGAGTTGCTGTAATAACCGATAACGTTGGATCTGCGAGGCACAGCCAATTTCCTCTTTCCCATAATGAGCGTATGGACGTTCTCTTTTCAATGGAAGTATTAGAGGCAGCCCTGGCATCCTGCAGGCGTCTTTCTTCACCGGGTCATGATCAAGTAACGTACTCCACCTTATGCCACCTTGGCCCGGGAGCTCGACAAGCGCTTCTGGGCCTTTTTAGCCAGACATGGACAGATGGTGTCGTACTCCCACAGTGGAAAACAAGCCGTCTGGTTCCATTGTTAAAACCTGGCAAAACTACCCTTGACCTGGCATCGTACCGTCCTATTCCCTGGCAAGCTCCCAAGGCAAGGTCATGGAACGAATGATCCTCACGCGGCTGCAGTGGTACCTCGAATACCACAAATCATATCTAGAGGATTTGGCCGGTTTTCGACGAGGGCGTTCTTCTATTGACTGTGTGGTAGATTTAGTCAAGTTTGTACAGCACGAAAAAAGCCGCAAAGATCTGTCAGCAGCCCTCTTTCTTGACGTCAAGGGGGCCTGTGATAATGTGCTTCACGAGGCTGTACTAGGCGCCCTTCAGCACTTTGGACTCGGTGGCCGAACTTACAAATGAATACACAGCTTCTTGTCCGGAAGATCATTTTTTGTAATGAAAGAAGACGGCCCAACACCTCAGCACATCATTCACCGTGGTGTCCCTCAAGGTGGGGAGCTAAGCCCAATCCTCTTCAACCTAGCGATTATCGGGCTTGTCCACGCTCTACCGAAGACAGACTGTGTATCCTTTTACGCCGGTGACATCTGCCTCTGGGCTTCGGGTGTTAATCGAACTCATCTGCGAGCACGGCTTCGAAAAGCGGCTAATGTGACGAGGCAATACCTCCGAAAGCAAGGACTCAGCATTTCTAGTGAGAAGTGCGCGGTGGTTGCGTTTACCCTAAAAACATGTCCCGATATCCCATCCATCAATGGAAAGTCGATACCTTACTCCAGAAATCACAAATTTCTTGGCGTGGTCATCGACAGTGACATGTCAGGGAGCGTACATGTGTGTTTCTTAAAGAAGAAACTCACCATCATCGCCCACGTTTTCAGATTTCTCGCTGGAAAGACGTGGGGCACATCGGTCAGAGGAAGGATGCAGCTGTACCAGGCACTTTTCCTGGGAGTTTTGCGCTACAGCTTGCCAGCGATATCCGGTACATGCTCCACTAACCTTCGGACGATCCAGAGCATCCAAGCACAGGCTCTCCGCACGTGTCTTGGTTTGCCGCGATGTGCGTAAACAGTGAGAACAATATACATTGCCCAAGACTATCCTACAGCAACTTATGTGACCACTGAGACGCTACACCTACACATCAGGCTCCTCACGAGGCTACCATGTAACCACCTTGAGCAGTTTCCCCAAAGTCGACCACGCTCTTCCTTTGCAGCCATTGTCGCAGCTCACAGGGCTGAGGTACCGTCAAGTTACACGTCTGCGGTCACACCGTTCTCCCCGTTGCGGTGCCTGACAACACCGGAGATTCGTCTCCATGTTCCGGGCATTGGAAAGGCCGACTTACCACCGCTGGCTCTCAGGCAGTTTTCTATGTAGTTATTGCACGAACAGCACAATGACCGGAAGCATATGACCGGAAGCAGGTGCGGTGGTTATACCATCAGAATCAACCAAAATTCAATTCCGTGTTGCCCATGCCATGAGCTCTACGGCTACTGAACTTGCAGCCATCCGTGAAGCTCTTCAATACACTATGGCAGCTCCTCCCTAAAAATGGTCCATTTTTACCGACTCCGAAGGCGCCCTGCAAAGTTTCCGAGCAGCCTTGTGCTGCGGTCCTTTCCACCAACTGGTGACCGAAATTAGAGAGTTATTTCACCAGGCCGTCATAAAGGGCCATAATATTTTATTTCAGTGGCTGACAAGCCACTGTGGAATAACTGGCAATGTTTTGGCTGATGCCGCTGCCCGCACAGGCCATGACAGTGACAGGACCATCTTCCTTCCGCTTTCAAGGACTGATGTTGCTAGAGTGCTTCGTCAGTTCGCGCGCGGACCTCCATTACTGAATGGAATACACCGGACTTTGTGCATCCGCGCCTCCACAACCTGGACCCTCTACTCCAGCGTCGTCTCCCGTGTGGGCCGTCTCGATCACAGTCTACTTTACTTTGTAGACTGTGGTTGGGAGTGGCTTTCACAAAAGCCTACTCTATCCTCATCGGGATGGCCAGTAGTGCCCACTGCGACGCCTGCGAGGTTGAAGAGAGAATCGAACATGTGCTTTGTTGTTGCCCCCAGTATTCATCAGAAAGACGCGTTTTTGCTGCCGAGCTCAGCCGATTGGAGAACCAGCCGTTCAAAGTAGAGACTATTCTAGGACATCGATCCCTACAATCAACTTCGCAGTAGGCAGCACAAGCCCTTCTGCGTTTCATGAAGGACACACGCTTGGATGAAAGACTATAGTGCCCACGAAGGGATTAAACTGTGTGCGCGACCCCGCTCCTATCCCCTCTTTTTTGCCTGCCCTGTCTTTCATCCCCTGAACACCCCTCCCCCAGTGCCGAGTAGCAATCCGGGCTCTAAGACTGGATAACCTCTCGGCCTTTCCTTTCGCTTTTCTCCTCCTCCTCCTCTCCTCCCTCCTCCTCCTTAAGCTGTGGGAGAACCTGACGACTAGCGCCGGCTTGGATTCCCAGCAACTCCTGGTGTCCAGGGCTGAGGCAACACGGTTGTCTATCTGGTCAGCGTGACGCGAGCTGGTCAGCAGGTCCTCCAACTGCTCTGGGAGGTCCTGCTGACCAGCTCGCGTCACGCTGACCAGATCTTTCCTGTCACCCGTGCCAGGGCTGCAGCCAAGGCCCGAGAGTCCTTGGACCGAGGCGAACCCATCCCACCGAGTGGCTGCTCAGCGAACACCATTTTCTCAATTAAACGTTTATTCTCTCTCTCTTCCTTCTTCCTTCATTCGTGCTCTGTCTGTGACATCGGTGAATTTGGTGATGGTGACGGCCTCGATGATGTTGCGAACGTACTCACAAGGAGAGATTGGCACAGGCCACAGCGTTGTAGGAGTTCCGGTGGAAGCTTGTAGGTATGATTTAAATCTCCCAACATTTTTTTACTCTACGGGCTCATTTATTGATTGAGAAAATAAATATTAAATAATACGAGTAAAAGCGGGCGGCTTACTTGATTCAGGAAGCGCGATCTCGAGCAACAACTTGGGTGGGAGCAATTGATGACTCCTGGGAATCATTTTTTTTTTCTTTTTTGGGGGCGGGGGAGGAGGGTGCTGTTTAAGTGATGCAGGGGGCATACTCCAGTTGGTACAGCCTTATCGGAAAAGTCCCCCGGGTGCTTTGAAGAACCACGACGAAAACAGCGGCCTATTGTTTCCTCTCATCGAATGATGATGATTCACTTGGCTCTGTGAAGGATGACACTGCTGTGGAAGGAAAAAGTGCTACACACCTTTCCCCTAACACAGCACGCACTGCTCTACAAATTTTGTTTCCAATTCACACTTTTGTGAATTTCACGAAGCGGGTATACATTAGCCCCTCAAAGCTCCCGATTCCGGGCCAGGTGGGCATGTGCTACGAAGAAAGGAACAACAACGACGACAAAGACTTTAGTTCTACGTATTGCTCGTTACGTACGGGGATAGCAGAGCCGGTAGAGGGGCCGGCTGCTACAGTAGCGAAGACCGTTGTTCAAATCCCATCCAATCACACATGCACAGCGTGTGTGCATCATACATGGACACATGCATCTCGCCAGCAAGCACCAAGGTATCCTGGACTGAGGGCGCCTCTCACACGGAGAGCGCTTGACGATCGCGCTTGATGCTACATAAAGTTTATTCACCCACTCCCTCAGTGTTCCTCGTTCCTGTTCGCACCATTCTCATTCCATGCAAAGCCCCTTTCGCACCTTCTATAACCCGAACCAGAAAAGCATTTGGCTATTATAGACACCGGAAAACGCAAGTAAATTTGACGACAAGGGGGTTTATTTTCCTCCATTTCTCAAAACTAAAAAAAAATACTTTAAAAAAGAGGTCCTCTGTGGTTAGGCCAATAACCACCACCAGCGCTTCCAATGACCTTCAAGGACAGGAGAACCCCGTTTTTCCGTTCCATGGCGGATCGGTGGGGCCGATCCCGATCGGCGAACCAGGACCAGTGGGGCACACTTTCCGATCCTTATCTGGATACGGGGGCCCCACTTATCGCGATCCCAATCAGCGAAGATCATCGGTGAGGACTAATCCCTAAAGGACCTCTCCCAAGCACACTCCCCCTGGGAAAGCCTAGGCACCAGGGGCCGGGGGGGCGCTTGTACCCTGTTAAACCGGTGGGTGTCCGGCGGTGGGGTTCGAGCCCCCCACCTCCCGAGGCCGAGGCGGGTGCCCAAACCACTAGGCCACGGCTACGGTGAGATTCCCGGTGGCATGGCACTGTCTTTTATGTGCACTAGTACAAGTATATGCCCGCAAAGCCGTACTTTAGGTCTGAAAGTACAAATAAAGTGGCGTAATTTATTGGAATTTTGGGCGCATGACGTGCATTCACCGCATTTGTGAACTCTTTCCTTTCCCCTAACCACAGCAGTGCCATCCTTCTCAGAAACCGCGATTCCGCCAGGGGGCCAACCAATGCAGGCGTGATTCACATCGGCTCTACCAAGTACCGCTTCAAAGACCCTCCAAGTGGTTGCAAGGCCACGAAACCGGCACCAATCGACGGAAATTGTCAACGCGATCACCGGGAGACCAAGTTTTACCCAGGCAAGCCGTTATTTCTCGCATTACTCACCCGCGAAGTTTCGAAGCGGCGGTCGCCACGCTAACCCTAAATCAAGGGTTGGCCGGCCATCGGAGGTGACGCAATGGCTTCATCGAACTTGGCAACCACTCAGCGAGTAGGTATAGACCACCAAGACGTCGAGAACACCTCCACCGGCCCTTCCTTCGACTGGTCTACGGTTTCGGGCGGAAAATACGTCAAGCAATTGAGACTCATACCAGCAGCGAGCGGCACGACCCCTGGCTCGCCATCTCCTGCCCCGAGGAAGTCACGACTGCCACCCTAACCGGTGGGCGATTACAAAGTTGTCCTTCGCCCCAGAGGGCTCAACCTTGAGGAGGTCAGCTCCGTTCAACTCTCCCTTGCCGTTCAATTCCCCACTGAGGCCCCGATAGTGATAAGCAAGGCATGGAAAGTTCGCATCGACCCGGACCAAACATTGCCATTATCGGTACACCCAGCCAAGCAGCAGCCAATAATTTCGCCACACTCACCATGCTTCACCTCGGGGGCAAAGTGTACGAGGCCCGAGCTTATCAAACTTCCCCCCACGACTCGGTACGTAGAGTTATTCATGGCATTCCTGTCGAAGCCGACTCCGACTATCTAATTGAAATGGCCTGCGCCCACGACGCCACGCTCATCCAAGCTCGAAGAATGAGCAAATCCAACTCAGCCCTCCTGACTTTTTGGGGGGAAAAGACTACCCCGATATATTTTCCTCGCAGGAGGGGAGCCCCGCTGCTACCCCTTTATGAAATAAGTCTTTTACTGCAGCCGATGCCGAAGAAACACCAAGCATAGGACGGACGTATGCCCCGTCCTCGACACACCCATGTGCGCTCGCTGTGGCCAACTTCACTCCCCAAACCAATCTTGTGAACCGAGATGCGCAGTGTGCGGGGAAGCGCATCTTTCGGGGAACAAGGAATGTCGGCACAGACATCGACTCCGGCCTGCCAAATCCCAAGTATCGCCCTCTCGTGGATGGAATACAAGCCGGAAAGGGAGTAAAAGCAGAGGAAGGCAAAAATATTCACCCAGGGATTGTAGTCGTAGCATGAGCCGAAACCGATCCACACACGGACCATAGGTCACCTGGGCCAAGATCGTCTCTGATTCACCTAATACAAGCTCTACTCCAACCCCCTCAGCCAGAGAGGAGCAACTTCTAAAAGAAAGCAGCGAGCCCAATAATCGGATCCACGCCCTCCAACAAGAGATGTCCAACATGACCAAGGCTATTCACACCCTCACTGCAACCATACAAGCCTTCAAACAAGGCCTACCAACCCCATCATCACCAGCCCCTGCCCCTCTTTCTGACGAAGTGGGTGAATTGCCAAAACGAAAGATTCGGCGCGGACACCTTACCCAGCAGCCAGGGACAAGGAGATGGAGTGCGATGAGAACGAGCAATCTACTCTGCAGTCTGCATTTGATTTCCAGGCCCAACAGACCACTAACCTCTTGTCCTAAATGCAAAAGCAAATGCAAGAGTTCCAGCAACAAACGCAGCAATAACTGCAACTTGAAGCCATCCAACGGCTCCTTCAAATGCAAGCCTCACCCCTCAACACAGGCTTTTCCGCAGAACCATAATGAACGGAAGCTTAAACAAAACTGTGATATGGCAGTGGAATTGCAGGAACTTCTCAAACAAAAAAGGGGATCTGCTGCAATTCTACCAACACTCCACAATCAAGCCTGACATCATCCTGCTTCAAGAACCCAATGGGAAGGCCAAGCCACCTGGCCTGATCTCGTATGAAGACTCTACGGGAAGAAGCACAGCCACTCTAATCAAGAACAACATCGCAGCTACCCACCATACCACACCGCAGAGAGGACTGGAACACACACTCACAGAAGTCCACCCCAAGTCGGTCAACAAACACGAAGGAGATCTCTTCATACTCAACTGTTATTGTCGACCCAGAGCGAAGAAACCTTGGGGCCTGAATGATACGTTCACCGAAGCAATTCAACTAGCCACTGCCAAACCAAACTCTACACTCCTCATCGCCGGCGACTTCAATGCATCACATCAAACATGGCGCTACCATTGGAATTCAGCCCGGGGAAAGGAAATAATTAGACTCCTGATGGACAAAGACCTCACACTTCTCAACGACCCTGACACACCAAACGGACTGGGAACAAGCACAGCTAGAGATAAATGCCGTGGCCTTGTTTTTGTGCTTGAGCCATCTATACTAAAGGTCACCCGGAGTTCCCTGGCCGAAAATAGCGGACCAGAGCACGCTATACGCCTCGAGCGCGGCCTGTAGGGGCGCCACTGAAATCCCCCTAGCGGCCCGTTTCGAAAGCAGGCGCGGGAGTCCCCGGCCCGCTCCGCCCTGTCGCCGTTGCTTTTGGGGCTCGTTCAAGACAGCGATTTACCGTTTGTCCGCGTTCTAAATACCGAATAACGTGGAGCAGGCACTCTGTTTGCAAGCGTGGTGCGTTCACGAGAGTATAAACGTTTATGACGCGATCTTGGTGAGATCTATATGAGCGCCGGGCGTGTGTCACAGGCCGCCGTCCTGAAGCCAGCATTGCATGCAGCTGATTGCAATTCCGCTGCCCTGAAATTTAGTGGCAGTGTCTCCGTATGCGGCCATACACACTATGATATAAATCGACTTTGTGCTCTTACAAAATCCAGCGGAGCACTCATACCTGACAGCGCGTAAGTTACGCCTGCCAATATCAGATATTGGCAGGCATTACATATCAGATATTGATCAGTACCATGAACAAGCCAATGCGGCATAAATTTCACAAGCATTGCACCAAAGAAGTACGATGTTTAATGCAAAATCACCCCGGAGTCAGCACACGACGACAAATTTAATGCTGGGTCGTCTTGTCCCGAGGTGAGCGCTCGCAAAGATTCATCTGTTACATTTATCCTCCACGAGACGCGCGAAGATGGGCTTATAGAGTAATCAGCGTCCGTGACCAAACTCTTCTTCGAAACATCGTCATATGACACAGGGAGACTGCAGAATCTAGCATAAACCGAAATCAGATACCCTTATGAGATACGACACTCTTCCAACGAGCCCGTGTGTACAAGATTTCGGCTCACGTTAAGCATCTCCAGGTGGTCAAAATTAATCCGGAGCCCTCCACTACGGCGTGCCTCGTCATCTCTGTTGCGTCGGCACAATAAACCCTGCAATCAATCAATCAACTCTTCCAACGACACCTCGTATCGCTTGTGAACCGCCTACCCTGTATTCTACAAAAAATGCGTCCGCCGAGTGATCAGCCGTTCGTTGAAGGCGAAAAACAAACGAAAAGTGAACACACAGCTTGTGTGTGTGATTACTAAAACGTTCAGTCGTTGATTTCGCTCCGCATTTGTAAACAAGGATAGTTGAGCGTCCTCCTCCTCACCCCCCCCCCATGTCTAGCGAAATACAAGTGCATTTCGCATCTTCTGCTGAATACTACCTTGCTCAAACAAACGTCGTTAGCATTTCAGAAGCTGCACTCGGTTTTTTTTTTTTTTTTTCATTCCCGTACGACTATTTTATTTATTCCTGACTTGCAGACCATTCATTTTCCCGTGATTTCATTAACATATCCCTTGGTTCTTACTATAAGGCATGAGTGGGCACATATCTGACAATGCGCAGCCTTTGAGTGTACGTAACATTTTCGCGTGGCTTATATTCCCATAAAAGGCAGAAGTTTTTGTCAGCTATTGGGTTATCACATCCCAGAAACATACATTCTACGACGTACATATTCGAAGCAAAGCCGCATTTGTTGTCTGCGCTGCAAACCGAACCAACCTCTTACAGTGCCAATATCAGGTCTAAATGAGGCGACAATAAATAGAATTCACTTGTGCTGACGTGTTCGAAGGTGACAGCGGTGATATGCTGCTGCCGTCGCCGACGCCCGCAAGAGCGGCCAAGGAGCACGCAGAACCGCCTCCCCGGGTAGCCGTTGTTGGCGTTAGAGCGCTCTACCAAGACGCAGCTGTTTTTTTTTTTTTTTTTAAGTGCCCTAAACATGCAGTTAGCTTACAGACGTCACCATAACATGTTGTTTAGTGCGCGGAAAGGCAAAAAGAAGCTAGAGAGAACCAAAACACTGCATGACCACCTATCAGCCAAGCAGCGCTAATCCCGCTAACGCCGCGGAGAAGCGGCGGCAGGCGGCGCAGCGATCGCGAATCTCGAGGCGTATTCGCCCCGAGCGCGAACACAGTCGGCCCCTGGCGGCGGCGGGGCGAACCGCTCCTAGTGTGGATGGCGCTCTCGCGTCGTCTGCTTTTTCACGTTGCGTGCGGCGAAAGACGCGTGCTGCACGCGACAAAACAACCAATATGTGTGCTCGTTTGGCAGTAAGCAATGACATAGTAACCTCTGCGTGCTCGTTTCCTCTACAAACGCAATAATCAGCGGCCGTTGCGGGTTAATGCGCTGGTTTAATTCCACGAAACATCTTCGCTGTGGTCACCGGTTGAGTGTCAAACGTGTTATAAATATTGCTTCCACACATTGCACTTTTTTTATTGTTGAGTGCAGTCGTCTGCCGTTTCGGGAACGTCGAATGGTGATCTTTGAAGCTGGCGTGGCGATTATTTCAAGGATAAAAGTTTAGTACACGAAACGGGTAAGAAGCGACAAGACCTGTGCATACGCGTGCAAATTCCACACCCTTGTAAAATTGCGCTGTGTCCTTATAGAAAGAAGAAACAAACAAAAACATTTACACTGCACACGACCCGTGCGCTATCGCCCATACATTACCGGACACGTATTTTACACCCGCAAGTGCCTGTGTGATCGTGTCCTTCCCGTACCTTTTCTAAAATAAATACCATTTTGGACAGTCCTTGGTTATACTCTGGAGGAGCAATAAACATTTATTCAACTGTATCGAGTTGCTAATTTTACGTATTATTTAAAATACGTTTCTATGAATGCGCAAGAGTATTTAGGGGGAATTTTTCGGTAAAATTAAGCCGTTGTGAGTTTGCGTCAGTCATATGGCATTTCGTGTGTCATTTTCATATATATCATTTTCCAATCCGACATGAATCTCCTAGTCTAGAAACGTGTCTCACTCAGCATAACCAAATGACTAATTTGTTCACGTCTTAACCTCTTAAGGTGGACCTAACTTTAAAGAAAGAGGAGAAAACGCGTAATATAATGAACGTTGTTGCCCACATGTGTGTGGGGTGTGCGCCATGACTCGCTGCTTTTTTTTTTATTTTTTTCCCACAATGCTTGCTTTCAGTGCAATTTTGAAAAAGGCGTCCCACAATTCCTGGACAATCTGGGACCAAAGGGGGGTTAATCATTTTGGAAAATACGTGTACTGCTTTTTCACCGCTACAGAACATGACGCCTAGTGTAGTTTCTATTGTAAGTAATACTGATAACCATAGTTTGGCTTTTCGCGCGCGTTACATGCGTTCTCTTCTCGCTGCTCTTGCAACGTTGGCAGGACCCCCCCCCCCCCCTCCCCTTCCCTAAAAAAAAATGAAATGCGCAGAATTTCATTTTTTAACCAATCCTCAAGAATTAAATGCCAAGACAAAGGCCATGGAACCCGTTACGCTGATTTGCAACGAGAAATAAAAAGGAAATGTTTTACTACATCTGCAACAGCGCAACTTCGTTTATTGCCATCTTTAGGGTTCGTAAGCGACCTTATACGCAAGAATGCAAACACATCTCGCTGTTGCAAGGCACCTGTTAGATTTTAAAAGGAACGCAAATGGTCAACAGAGGAGCCGTCACAGAAAATTTGTGCTCACTTTAAGGTCCCAGAAGCGTGGTTTGCACACTGTAAACCTGCTTGTCACTTTGCGAAAACCTAGCTAAACATGAGATGTTGATTGTACTGCGTGCGTTGACAATTCAATTCGCAAGTTCACTTGCGACGAAAGCTTTAAATAAGTGATCCGAAACCGTTATTCATGAAACCTTCCTTCAGAGTCGCTAAAATTTCATTTAAAAGACCCGTTAAAGCGCGGTTACATTTATATCTTTGCGCTGATCAAAATTCAGTAATTTTATGTTGCCTTTTGAGCACACAAAAAATATCGTAAGCTCTTAGAAAGAATTTCGGGGCAGTTAAGTAGTGTTACCATTTCAGAGCATCCCACAAATTCAAGAATGCGTCATGCTACCAGTGAAAGGGATTGAGATTGCCATTGTAAACATAATTTCAGAGATCGAGGCTTCCTGATTTGTTTCTATTTATGCTTTTATTGAAGGCTCAAAGCCATAGTCTGGAAAAATCGAGCTTGCTACGAGCCACAGCGTACAAGATCACTGTCAGAATTACGGCCATTCTGAAATACCCGATGAGTCGTCGCGTTTTTTGGCGTAATAATGAAAACTGACGGCCGGTTCCATGCTATACATTGAACGTTGAGTAACCGAACTGCAGCATACCACTCTTGTTTGCACCTTTCGTGCGCACATACGGCGAGAAAAAGGCACGAAGCGCGCCCACAGTGTGCATTCCTACGGGCCGCTCAGCGGAGCATCCACACTAGCAGCGCGACGCTGGCGCCACCTACATGTCGAGCTCGCGGCGAATAGTCCAAGTTGCAGCCACAGGGGCCCAATACAAGACAGCCATTGGCAAAGCGCGTCACACAAACTGGGAAAAATTTCGAAAAGCCCGGACTACCTCTACCCAGTCAGAGCTCGGATTCTTGCAGTCCACAGGACTAAGTGAGTTGTGGTGACATTGTGTGTCTGTTATTTTAGGACTAAGTGAGGTGTGATGACTTTGAGAGTTTTGATATGGTATTGGGGACGATTAGGCGGAGCAATTGCCGGCAGCTATGCAAGGCTAAGTCCGCCTTATTCAACAATACTTACTTACTTACTTACTACCCAGGCTCGGAACGCACGTAGACATCACCAAAAAAGCCACGCCCCGGCCACCACCGGGAGCCCTTGAGTTTATCCAGATCGTTAATTGGGGGGGGGGGGGTCGAAATTCTCCTGGGGGGGTGTTGGGGGGCGGTTGGGGGGATATATAAATCCCTGGGTGGAGTGCTCACAGTTGTGGAGTCTTTTTTTTTTTTTTTTTGAAAAAAAAGGGGGGTAGGGGAGGGGGGCGTGGGGGTGTTGAGGGTGGCCCTAGATTTTCTTCTTTTTTTTTTTTGAAAAACCAAGTTGCCACTTCAGACGAATTCGATACCGACTTAGTTCATTCCCGGATTAGTTGCGCCCTGGTTCTTTCTTGGCCACCTCTTCACCTATAGAGGGCAGGCGCTGAGCCACTGACGGGCCATGCACATGTGCTTGAAAGGCTGGAGTCTGTGCGCGTTGCACCTGCAAGACCTTGTGGTCAGAAGACTCTGTTTGGAGCCCGAACATATATTTTCTTTTTTCGCGCACGTTTGCATGGCCCTAACTACAATAAACGAGGTTACGGTGGATATGGTTAGCCGTTCTGACCTCGTGAGCCCTTACAGATTCCCCCAATGACCTACCGCGTCATAACGCTGAGTCGCTATAATACCTATGTCCCTCAACGCATTTAAAGGACTCTGCCTATAGTAACCCCGTTCAAAAATGTCTGCCCACGAAGATTGGCAAACGGCGTCCCCGTTTCCCAACCACAGCGAACACTGCCGCGAAGCAGACCATCGTCAGCGTGTCGGTTCGGCAATCCGTGCCTGCATTCATTGTTTGTGAGTGTTATCAACGTAAAATTGGCTACTATCAAGTCGCGGAAGCAGCCAAAATTATAGGAACGAGGAGATCGTAAATTGTCAAAAATGTCAATCTTCCTGCCCATTGACATTTTTGACAATGGGGAGGGGGGTGCACATAAAATACTTTTGGTAGTTCAGGCCCCCGAAGGAAAGAAAACTAAGGAAAGGCACCTAATATGTCTCCAGTGCACTGTAGAAAGTGTGGAGGAAGCTACGTCGTTTTTAGCATGTCCACGGCATCGAGTTATCAGTAGGAAACTCTCCGGTCCACGGAGCATTAGTGTTGCTAGGGCGGATTTCGCGGCGTACACCGCCCCGGCGTTCGCATGCATGATCAGCGCGATTTGAACGAAATTAGTGACGGAAACGGAAAGAAAGGCTCATTATTGAGCCCGATCGATGAGCTGTTATTTTAATTGAAGTAGCGGCGAAAAGAGTACGAGAAAGGATATCCTAACATGGCGGAGGCGGCTCCATAAAAAGTGGCGTCAGAGCATGGAGGACAGGGCTTCTTCGGAATATCCTGTCCTCCATGCTTGAACCCGACATTGAGAGAGGTATTCCAGCTAAGCTTGCGACGAAATATGCGACACAAGAATTCCCCGAAGAACTGAAACATGGGGTCTGGCTTTGAAAGTGAAGAAAACCGAGAAATTGATGCTACGTAAACTTAGCGAAAATCTAGGAGTGGGCTTTGAAAGTTACGACGGATTTTTTTTTTTTTTTCAACACCCCTTTCTCTTGTCCACTTTGAACTGTAATTTGGGTCCCAGGTTGGGTACGCAAGCCTGACTGGGATGGGCAATTCTGCCTTTTGCGGCCCTGTACACCTGGTTCCACCCACGATGAGTACAAATAAAGTATTATTATTAAAGAAAAGATTAGCCACGTACCTGCTTGCTTCACTGTCGTCGAAAGACCATATGGTTGTCTGCCGCCCCTGCCACGTGACTCTTTCTCCGTTTTCGGCACTCGCTTCTTACGCCCATCCCAAATCCACCCCCGTTCCTCTCCTGATGAATTCAATAGAGACTTGTCCAATGCAATTTGATTTTCGCGCCGTCGCACTGCTCTCGCGCCATCAGTTGGGACAGCGCACATCTTTATATTTTGTTTCTTGTTCCGCCGGGAACAGCACGAGCAGGAGCACTGTTATTTTTGTGCTTGCTTTCATGTCCCATGAGCGGTTACAGAAAACTGTACAGCCTTTCGGTGCCATTTTAAGCGCGTTATTGCTATACTACTACTACTACTACTACTACTACTACTACTACTAATAATAATAATAATAATAATAATAATAATAATAATAATAATAATAATAATAATAATAATAATAACAACAACAACAACAACAAAACGCCGACTACCGGCGAAATACATTTTGACTGAACTGTGCCTGAAGTTTCGATAAACAATGGTGACATTTGTTTAGCAGTTTCTACTCTGGCACGAGGGCTAATGGAGGGGCAGGTAGACAGACAGACCGAAGTTTTCGCGCTGAGGTCGCCCAAGGAAGATCGCCATTTAAAAAAGACTCCGCGAGCTACTGACCGCAACCCCCGCGACTGTTGCGGTCACGCCCATAAACACTTCCTTTTTTTTTTTTTTTGTCAGACACAATTAAAACCTCGGGAACAACAACTTGTTCCACCGTCACTAGGTTCCACCTGCAGAGCAACAGGATTGGTCGAACGCAAGCGGGGTTAGCAGAGCCTTTCCCAAGCGATGCACCCCTGAAGAAGCCTAAGCACCAAAAGGCCGGGGGAACGCTTGTACCCGCTTTTACCGGTGGGTGTCCGGCGGTGGGTTTCGAACCAGTCACCTCCCGAAGTCATGACGGGTGCTTGAACCACTAGGCCACGACCACGGTGAAGAACCCAGGTTTTAACATGGTCTTATATCTGTCAGGGGCGGTATGGCGTTTGTTTTGAAAACGTCTGTTTCGCGCCCACTTTATTGTGACGTACATCCCGTTGTAGGCACAGAGTTGTAGGCCAGCTTTGGGTTGACTTCTGCGCAACTGCTTTGCAAACACATTTTAAACGACTACACCTATTTTAAACTATCTTTTATGTGTTTATTTGAACGTATTTTGAAAACTCAGTGTGATAATTATATGACGAGGTTGAAATTTTTCACTACAAGGGGACCAATGCCGTGTGGCAGTAAAGCGTAAACGGTGTAACAGGTGCTCCGTTTTTCCTGTTTTTCCGCTCTTGGACCACGATGTTGATGTCCATGCCGAGTTCCATGCCGAGTACTTGTGAAATTTCGATCGTCTGCTCGGCAGCTATCAAGCACGCAGATCACCTATTTCACTGTCGCAGCTCGTCGCATAGCCACCACACAGTCCTCTTCGAAAGGCGGAATGCTTCCGCAGGCATTTCGAACGGGTCAACATAACTTCTTGTCCTCCTGTCCGCCGGCGAGCCATGAAGGCAATGACCGGTACGTTCATTTTAGAACTGCCACATTCGTCTGCGCCACAGAACAGGGGATGTCTGCGCCGAGAAGCCGCGGCTCAACGCAGTAGCTCACCTGCCCTTCAGGAGAGGAATTAACCAACCTCTTGGGCGGGTGAGGAGCATCGCTAGGCGGATGTGACGTCACGTTTGCTCGCAGCGTTCCCGCGCGGTATGTTTACATTTTTCCGAGTGCTGCCTACACGGCGTACGTGCCGTAGCGATTCAAGTAGTCGCGTTCGACTTATGCGGTCAACGCAAGAATTCATAAACTGGCGATGGTTGTCGCCCTGTCAGTCGTCGTTCAACAGCTCCAGCGTCTTCTGGCACAACAGCTTTGCAGTTATCTGTTACCATCGGCCGGTTACCAGTTACCATCGGCCGACCAGGTGAGTGTTTTTTGGCGGGTTTGCAATCAGTTCGCATATCTCCTACTGCAAAGCGTGCTTTCTGCTTGCGGCAGTTATATTAGCGACGTTTACGAAATTGTTAACGGCGCGTTCTCACCGTCTTGCATTATTGTTGCTGTTTATGCTGCTCTGTTCGCGTCTGTCGGCGATCGCAAGCTGTTGGCGGGTTGTTGCACGGCGCGGGAACCCGTCTCGCCCGTGGCGCTTCTTTGTCTCTTCTTCAATGTGGCGTCATTAACATCGCTTGTTATCCTTGGGCTAACCTATCTTAATGTTGTAACGAAAATGAACTTGCTGTGCGAACTGAGCGTGACAGAACGCTGTTGGCAAGGTTTTCGTGTGCGCGTGTGGTTCGTGAGGGCGTTGTAACACGCTGCTTTGGCCTCTTGCACCTCTTTCCTGCATCTAGTACTCTTGCTTGCCAGGAGTGCCTGCCAAGGGATGGTTACTTCGTTATGTGTTTTCATATTTAATAGTGAACCACTCAGCGTTCTATAACTGATGCAAATGCAGGCGGAACGACCCCGATAACAACGCAGGGCAGGGGCAGTGCTTGTGTGGTCTTCTCTGTCGTTTGCCCTTCTTTTCAGTCGTCGTAGATTATTTACTGTTGCGTGAACGTTGTTTGATTCTTCACGTTTCATTTTTCTCTTGCAGCATCTCCTGACTGCAGTCGCGGTGCCCCTAGCCTGCGTGCAGCACTCATCCTGCCATTCTAGTGGGAACTGATGTTCGCAGGCCACTTGTCACGACCTAACGGGTTCCCGCCCTTGCCTGGCTTATAATTGATGGTATACTTCAGATACACTGCTGCGTTCTCTCTCTGCATACATTTAAAGCGAGTGTTTACACTAACACAGCAGTGGATAACCATGAAGACAGCAGCGTGTGTACTGGAAATGCCAGTGAAAACAAAACCAAACGATCTACAGATCTATGCCAGCTTGACCATTACAAATCTTTCAGCGAGTGTCAAAGCAATGGACAGCTGGGGATATCTCGTGCGCTAAATTGTGTTCTTCTTTCTGTTTGTTTTCTATTTGCTGGTATAAATTTACGAATTGATAGTATGAGTAAAGTAGACAGAATGTTTTCTATTTGCTGGTATAAATTTACGAATTGATAGTATGAGTAAAGTAGACAGAACAAAGTGATTGCGTTGCTCTTAGAAATGCCTTACACGAAATAAAACTGCTTCCTGCGAGTTCGCACTGCTCAGTGCGGGGAAAAAAGGTTCCGTATAACAAATAATTTGGTGCACCCAAACCCATCTGTGATGAACATATGTCATGCATGGATTATTTAAGGGCATGTTATTAGCTTTGGCAAAACAAGAAAGTGACCTCTTTCTTGTGCAGAAAACTAGTTTAGTTGTAATTTTGGCTCTTATCTGTCCAGTGTCAACAGGAATAGTAGCCTTGATGTGCGACTTTGCGGACACTTTCCTGTCACCTTCCTTCAATGTAACCACAGTGGTGGTGAAGACTCCTGGGCAGTCGAAATCGCATGATGACAGGCAGTTATATTCTACCACGAGAAGCACCCTCCACAAGCCATGAGGCCTTGCTCTGTTTTCAGCTGGGGCTCCTTTCGTTGCCAAGTGCCTTGGTCTTTTGGGGTAAAGCTCCCAAAACAGGGTGGTCTTGTCCCTGTTGGAATTATCATGTTGATCATACTTTTCACCCACAGCTTTCCAGTTCATTTCACTTTTCTAACCCAATTCTAATGTTATTAGTGTAGGGAAATCTGGTGTCCAGCAGCTTGCGTTTCAAAGGGAATAGATGTAGCAACTACATCAAGCACTAGCTGATTCTGATGCTTAGTGGACTTTGCTGTGAGCCGTCCAAAGCACCACAAGGGGAAGCAGTGCTGGTCTTATGTAGTGTACTACTTTGGAGCTGCAAAATTACAATGCACCTTTTTTACCTCAATTTTTTATGCTGCAGTGGAAATCATGCGAATACATGTTTGTAAATGTCCATTCCACCAACAAATTCACGGCATGCCTTGACAGTAGGCGCAGTTTTATGCATCTAGATAATCACCTGTACCCATTTATCACAGGCCTGCAATTTGCACATGGTCGGATTTAAGCACCCTAAATGTGGCAAGTGTAACCGACCGTAACACACAATCTTGAAAACTCTACCTTATCATCGCGAAGGCAATAAGTGGCCCATTGACTAAGAAGCCACTATCCGCTGTCTGTACTAGCACAACAGCTCCTAAACCGGCCGGCAGTGCAAAGAGAGCAAAGAGTGGATTGAGTTCAAAACTTTGGGAAGAGTTCAAACCACATGGGAATCAAACCCAGGACATCCCTAGTGCAAGTCCAGCACCACATCCTTGACACCACTATAGCTCAGTGGGTCTAGCTGACTAAAGGTGGACCCAGGGAGCGCATTATGACCTTAAACTGAAAAAAAGTCCACAGGTACAAGCAACCCGACATACAATGAGTTTTAAATTTCTTGGCAATTCATTAGGCCAGCACATAGCCGTAACATCCCCACTCAGGTGAATTGGCCAGTCACGATGATAGCTGCTGTCAGAAGCTCATGGCTGTTTCACCAATTCCCGTTTGTCTTAAAACAATGCTGCTTAAATTACACACTGGCCAACTGCACCTCATCGAGTATATTTTACGCTCCTAGCATTCTGCAGTAGCCTTGTTTAGTGTTAAAGAACTACGTATTTGATCACATGTGAAGACTGCGATTTCTGTTAGAGCATTTTGTGCTTTCAACCTGAATTGGTTGACGCTCGTCAATTCAACACTGGCTGCAAACTTTTATTGTGGTGTAATAAACATAAAACCTGGATAGAGTAAAAAACCTGAAGAGTAAATTATGCTAGGCTTATACATTGCACAGCGTAGCTGTAAACATCAAAATTCAACTTTTTAGGTTTCACGAGGAAAAGCTCAGCATAACTTGGGCCAGCTATGAAGGGTAACTGCAGTGTAGGGCTATAGGTTAAGTCAGGCCACCTATAAATCTTTGACATGCTTCGAAATCTTGGCACACAGGCATTTTTTTTGTTCTACCTAAACCAATAATTTGGACTTTGGCGAAATGTTTTGTACGGGTTAAACTGCACAATGCAATTGCAAATAAGAATTGAACAAACGTCTGTTGTGTCTATTCGAGAATCCAGTGCTTGCCTAATATCGAAAATTGCATCCAGCAATCGATTCAAGAAATGTACTTGTATGTCCAAGAGACAAGCTCAAATAAAAAGTTACCCTACTTCAACTGCATTCCTTGCATATTTATTTATTTGAAAATATTTAGCACAAAAACAACAGAATGGTACCAACAGGCAGTGCTGTCACTTTTCGTGCTCTCTCTCTCGTGCTGTGTTGTTTTTCCAGTTTATTAATTTTAAAAATATGCCACATTTGCCATTTTAGTTGGTTTTATTTGTTTTGATGTTATGCTGTGTTGCCAACGAAACTTTGTAAATGTCTTCCTAAGAAAAAAATAAGAATACCTAGCATTTGTAAGTGTATGCTTCTTGATGGATAGCAACTCTCACTATATGAAAGTGAAGCCAAGAAAACACCAAAGTCATCACAAACACTGAAGAATGTTTATTGACATGGCATCACATCAATTGCTGGACAAGCAACAAGGCACCATAATGCTGCTCACACAAGAGTGCGAAGTATGCGCCGTGGCTAAAACCACTTGATAAAAATACAAGCAGGCGCTTATCTGCCCCAAGGTGACCCTGAATGAAAATGTGACATGCGCAACACTACTGGAAATCAACAAAAGTTATTGGGTCAGGCATAAGTGAAAAGTGCGGGCAAAAGTCGAGGGCACTTTCATGTGTTGGATGACGAGACTGCTGGCACAAGACAGGAAGGATCGAAGGGTGCTAACTCAGTATTGTATGGTTACAAATACGTGCAGATTGCTACTCACTGGACCAAAAGTGCTTGAAGACCCTGATTTTAAAGCAAAACTTTCTATGTCTCACCAGTGGAATATGCCATGCCAAAAAGGCATTACAGAAAAGCCAACTTTCTCTGACAATGATAATGATCGTGGGTAAAGAAGTGCAGAAAAAAAACGCTTCCTGCAGTCAGAAACAAATCAGGACCCTCGCGGTATGAAACCAACATCTATTCCGTGACACCATTGCAACATGGTCGAAGTAGTTTGAATCTGGATAGCGGTGCATCGAGATGCAAAATTAGACAAAAATGGTGCACCTCACATTCTAATGACGACGACAGTTTGAACGCGAAGCTTTCGTCGAGCAAAATCAAGCGGCGAAGTTTCAAAGCCACTGCAATCAAAAGTCCAAACAGCATGCAAGTAAGTGATAGCTGAAACAGGCAACGTCCAAGCTCAGATGACAATCTAGCAAGAAATCCCTCGCGAGAAAACTGAGTTAAACTGAAAGACAATTTCTCCTAGACACCCTTCCCACTAACTTAAAACCAAATTCCTTAAATGATCTCTTGCGTCCCTCCTACCACCTAATTTAGCGGAGGCAGTGTGGGACACACTCCTGCATTTCATATACCGACCCACTATTTTTCCCTTGCTATTTCCCACCCATACCCGTCGTGAACTTTAACTAATCGCTACTTCTAAGGGGGTCTGATGCACTAGCAAGAGGCCCCCGGGTGTTTTTTTTTAACAGTTCAAGAAACGTTAAAAAAAAAAGACATTATTGTCGTCAGACAAAAGCGTGCACGTTTTTTTTCCTTGCAATTAATTACAGCAACTAATGAACACATGACAGAACAAGTAACAGAGAGCAATGATGAAACTGACAACCACAGATTTGCACATAACTGTGGAGAGGAACTCTCTGGATAGGAGACTGAGCAATAGAAGAGCACAGTAGCTGCGGCTGAACCTTCCCACGCAGCTGAACAGAGACGAAGAATACGGCAAATGGACAAAATTAAGGGTTGGGAGTCTTAGTAGCCACTGTAATTTCTTATCAACCAGGCGTGTGGCTGGATGGTATAGATGAACAGCAACGTGGGAGCTAGAGGACTGCTTGCTGACGACACTACTACCACCCAGTAGTCTGTACTCCACAGTACACAGTAGGAGGAAACAAACTGGAAGTGGGACTGCGAATTGCCATGATGTTACAAATGAAAAAAGTGCTGCGTGGCTGTCACAAGTCAAGGTCAATCACCCTTAAGGGGAAGTGCCAAAACCCCTTAGAGAGAGGATGAAGACATGACATTTGAATCTAGTGGCTAAAAATGAACCATTCATGTAGCACCCCACCGTAAAAGGGGATTGATCTTCACTCATTTCCTGAAATAAAGTTTAAAAGCAGTTCATCCAGGGCAGTTGCCACCAGCACCCTAGAGTAGTATGGTGGAAACACACCACAATCTTTGCTTTTGGGAGGTCTTTTACCGGGCTGTCTACCAAAAAACTCAAATTCTTTTTTTCTAAGTGGGCACCTGGTCTTAAAAAAAAAAAAAACATGGTTTTTACAGTTAGGACGATAAAAATTGGGTGATGCATGTGGTTTTTCATTGAAATTGTAGATATGAAGTTTGTTTCTGTGTAAAACAACTACATTAAACTTTATTTGGCTTTTATGTTTGATTTTTTGACAGCCTTTGTAAAAAAACTGCTTGAGGGATGCAGCTGAACAAGGTACCGGTGAACTGTGCACAAATCAAGGACTGACTGCCATAAGACTAACATTATCATTCTATCTGGTCTGTAGCAGAAGTGACAGCTGTTTGAAGTTTGGGCCTGGACGGCAACACCAGTTTTCCTGGTTCCCATTTTCTAGGCCCGAACTTCACATGGCTGTAACTTCTGCTACAGACCAGATAGAATGATAATGCTAGTATTATTGCACTCCTTGACTTGTGCACAGTTAACTGGTACTTTATTCAGCTGCGCCCCTCCAGCAGTTTTTTTATAAAGGCTGTCGTAAAATCAAACATAAAAATCTAAATAAATGTGAATAGAGTCGTATTACACAGAAACAAATTTCATATCTACAGTTTCAATGAAAAACCACATGCATCCCCCGATTCTTATCATCATAACTGTAAAAATAAAGTTTTTGATCAAAAACTGGTGTTCCTTTCTAACTTGAAGCTTTCTGGCCAGCTCCGGCCTCGAAGGTCAGCTGCGCCTGATCAAAAGGACTGTCAACGCGGCTTGAGCTCAAGGCATCCTGGAATGAGGACACCTCTCTGAAGCATTTTGCGTATTTAATTAAAGTTTATTCTCGCTCTCTCTCTTGCGACTTGAGTCAAAGTCCAAAATCTAAACTGCTTCGACCGTATCAGAAGGGCGCAGTCTGACAGACAATGGTTTCATAATGCAAGGGACACTGGTTCCATTATGACCATGGAAAGCGTTTTTTCTTGAGGTGCATGTGCTTTTGCTTATCATCCTCATCACTTTGTGAAACTCACTGTGTAAAGTTAGCTTTCCTGCAGTGCATTATGTAGCCACATTGAATGCAATCAGTGAGGTCCTGAAAGCTTCACTTTAACAACAGGAGTTACGTGCTCGTCAAGACCCTCGTCTCACAGCAAATTTCTCTTCACCAGCAGGCACAGGCTAGAGCCCAGTCAGCAGGTGCTGCAAAGACATGATGAGAGTATTTAAGCACGAACCTCAAGATGGAAAGGAGGCGGAGCAAAGAGCAAGAAAAATGCATCAGGAGGAGACTGCAAGCTCTGGGATGAGCAAGCTAGGTGTGGTGCTGTCAGGACACTGATGTCGCAACCCAAGCCTGGGAACAAGCAGAGCCAATAGCGCAGTTGTTCCAGCCTCCTCTGAAACAGTGATTCAGCTGATACGCCAATGACACGCCAACAGTGACACGCCAATTTATAGTTATATTCTATATTTATATTAAATGAAGCCAGTGCACGTGATGCCATCTCCCGAGTTGTGCCATGCTTGCACCGCTCACCCCCTTGCTGGTAGCCATGTGCTCGTACCGTGGTCAACCTCAAGTCTTCACCCCTTTCCTTTGAAATCCTTTGTGTGCACGCACAACTCACCACATGCTGTCGAAAAAGAAGAAATAAAAACGTGCATCACTAGAAAGCATAGCTGCTACCCCAACAACAAGTGGAGGGGGCACCCTTTTGTTTGTTTTGCCCGAGACGACTGTCCAGAATGGCGGATTACCAGCCCGCGCATGTGCAGATTGCTAATAGAAAAAGGTCCATTACCGCAATCTCATGGAGTCCGACGTATCACAGACGCTGCGGCACATACATGGCGGCGCACACACAGGGTCGCCCACTTGTGGGCCACACCAGTGAATACAACCTATGAAGTGCTATACCCACCACCGATATAGCATTATCTAGCTGCAGTCAGCAACACTTTTTTATATGTTTACACGTACTTTCAAGCGTTCGGAGGGTCAAAATGGCTGCTTGTCACTGCTTCTGACCGATCATCCATGGGTCGATCCCACCAATCTGGCTGCCACAAATCACAGTAATAACGCGGAAGTCTTCAATTGTGGGCCGGACTGACACACACGATTCGCGCCAGGGCTGTCAAACTGGCGTGGCAACTTTCTGATCGCGGCGTTAACACGCCACAGTGGTTCGAACACTTGCCCAGTATGAAGGTAGCTATTTCTGTCGTCGTTGGTTTGTCGCATAATGCATGCTTTACTGATGTTTAAGTGCAAGACCTGGCAAGCTTCTCTAGCTCGCCCAGAATTTCTCGATACGCAACTCTGAGCTGACGTGTGAGCACGTCTGTTTGTCGTGTGGTTCCTTGTTAATGAGCCAGACCATGCAACTGAACGGTGCGAATGCAGATTTGATGCTTTCAGCGCACTTCACTCCTTTCTTCGATCAACATGAGAGAAACTGTCAGTAATGCTCGTAGAAAGACGGGGCGAGTCAGAAATGCTGCTTGGACACTTCCTAGTACCATATAAATAGTGTACTTAATCTTACCGAGAGCCAAAGCATCATTTTAGGCTGTAGTGAAGCAGACCAGAAAACACCCCTGCCCTTTTTCTTGTCCTTTCTCTTTGAAGCACTCCTTTGTTTATGTATTGAAAACCAATTTGTGCAGCGGCACACTTCATTAGTTATTTGTGTATATGGCTAATTTTTTACATTTTAACATTTATATGTTCTCATTGTAGTATGATACTAATCTTGATCAGTGCATTTTTGAAGCAGAGGTGGTTTTCTTCAGGTGGCAGTTCCTTTTCTCTACAAAAAAGGGCTTGCTGTAAACAGGATCAAACAACAAAAAAGGAAATCTGTTTTAAGTAAGGAGGAAAAAGGTTCACGTCAATTTATAAGGCTGAGACAAAGATTATGGCAGTCACTACACGTGCTGCGGTTCCCGTAGGGCTAACAAGCGATTTGCAAAAAACTGGACAACACTTCCCATGGTGCGGAAACCGAAGATGTACTCCTGCAATTAAAACACGGAATTATCGCTGCCCCTTCAAAGGTAGATAATTGAGCCATTTTGGCACTTGATCTTTAGAAAGGTTTGATCGTGTATCACACCAGGCTATTTTGTGTAACGTTGCCACTTTCACTCCGTGTCGCCGCACATACAACTATATCTATAACTTCCTTTCGAACCACACGGCTGTTATTCAGCTCGGTGACCTACAATCCGACACTATCCATTTCCCAACCATTGGGACGCCTCAAGGTGCAGTATTATCCCCACTCCTATTTAACATTGCCCTAATCCACCTTCCCAGTAAGCTCGCCGCGATCCCTCGCTTACTCCACAGCATATACGCCGATAATATTACGCTGTGGACCACCAGAGGCAGCGACTTTCAAATCGAGGAGGTTCTCTAACAGGGAGCTGACTTAGTTACCGCCGCCGCACAAGTTGGGCTTGGATGCTCACCTGAAAAATCTGAGCTTTTAATCCACCCCGCCAAATCAACCGGCAACCCGGCCCAGACACCCACCATTGAGGTCCGCATTGATGGTAGGGATGTTCGCCAAGTGGAAGTCCTGAAAATACTTGGGCTCTGCATACAGCGCAATTTCACAAACATTAAGTACCTAGCACAGCTGAATTCTCAGGTGAAACAGACGATCGCCCTCATCCGCGGGATTGCTGCCCGCAACAAGGGGCTCAAAGAAACGGAGCGTATCCGGCTGATGCAGGCATTTGGGCTCTGCCTTCTCACTTACTCCCTCCCGTATCTCTTGCCCTCGCGTACCGAACTCTCTAAAGTCAACTGCCGCATTCGAAAGACCTAAAAAACGGCGCTACAAATCCCTCAGAGCACTACCACTGCCAGGCTCGAGAAACTCGGCATTTACAATACTGCGGAGGAACTCATTGAAGCCCACCTTATCGGTCAGCTAAATAGGCTCTCATCCACCCCCACCGGTCACACTCTCCTTGTTACTCTTAACCTTAAAGCCCCTATCCTCTGTGATGACAGGCCCCCGGTACCAGCCGACATTCATGGCTCCCTCACTATCCACCCTTTACCGCGCAATATCACCCTGTTTTCAACAAGCAGCCTAGGGAACTACGAGCACAAGCACTTACAGAGAAATACCCCATCCACCCCACTACGGTTTACGTGGACGCAGCTTGCTATCGATGGCAGGATGCATACGCTGTCGCAGTAGTAATCAACCATCCCAACACTCCTCCTCTTAAATCCCTAACAGACCGCACCAACTGACCGCTGAGGCGGAAGAGGCGGCAATAGATGATCGGTAAAAAGTGCAAATGCTCATGGGTGCATTGTCAGCTCCCGCGGAGTTCTGTTACTTCCGGTTCGAGAGCTCTCCTGGCCTCCCATATGCCGACGGCTTTCACGCGCGCTTGTGCTTGTTGTTTATCTGTTTCCATTGAAAAAAAAAAAAAAAAAAACGCTCATGCATCGCACATTCAATGTGTAACAACAATGAATTCTACTAGGGGCTTCTCTGAAAGGTTAGCACTCTGTGACAAATAAACAACACGCACACACGCGCGTGAAAGCCGCCGGCGTACGGGAGGCCAGGCGAGATCTCGAACCGAAAGTGGCTGGAGCAGACAACGTACCCATGAGCCTTTGCACTTTTTACCGGTCACCTATCGTGCTAGCCCTTACACATAGGCCGCCCCCTATCACTATCATCTCGGATTCGAAAACGGCCATTCGAAATTACGCCAGAGGCATGATCTCGCCCCTGGCGCTCAAAATTCTCCTCAAAAATCCTCCTACCATACAAATAAAGCTGATCTGGAGACTCCGGCCCACATGGGCGTGGGGGGAAATGAGGCAGCACATAGGGCCGCTCGAGAGCATACCGTCCAAGCAGGCCCTAGCCTCGAACCCTTTCACGGAGCCCTATCAGCTTGGGACAGTCTCTTGACCTTCCAAGACATTACGGCACATTACCGCCTCTCACGCCGCCAGCTCCCCCCCGCACACCCGGATTTATCCAACAGGGAAGAACGGCTGCAAGAACTGGTGCAAACCCATATCCTCCCGTGTCGCTACCACCTGCACCGTATTTATCCTTCCGTCTACCCCTCCACCAACTGCACGGCCTGTGGAGCAGTGGAAACACTGGACCATCTTCTTTGGAACTGTCCCCACAACCCCTATCCCCTTTTAGCAGACGGTGGGCACTGGGCTGAGGCACTGGGCAGCTTCGACCTGTCTACCCAGCGGGTGGTGACGGCGAGGGCTGCTGCGGACACCGGTACGCCGGTCACCACGTCCCCTAAGGGGCCTTTAAAGGCTCAATAAAATGTTTGTCCTCCTCCTCCCATGGTGCGGTCACATGCGGTTTTGCACAGATGGCATCTGGCCCCATTTTGTCTGACTGGCAATGAAAACTGCCTGCTTCAAAATAACTAAGACATTTTTTAGCCACATTTATATTCAGGCAGAAAGTGCTGTGCAGCCATTGCATGTAATGTTGCCTAGTATGAAAAATTGTGCTCAATAGGTTTCTGAGGAAAGCTGGTTTCGAGAATTGCATTGTGCCATAGGACAAAACAAAATTAACTATAAATGAAAAACAACACAACAAAAGTCCTGAGTTTTGCCATGCATATTTTTGTGCTCCTTTTCTATCATGTTTACAACCAACATGACCATACTGTTAATTACATTGCACCTTTGGTCTCATAGGTCACCCAGAAAGGAAAACAACTGAAGTCGATTAAGTAGTGTAAGGAAAATTCACTTTATATTGTAAAACAACAACAGTATTAATGTATTCTTGAAAGCGTAAGAAACAACAGCCTCGCCTGGACCTTTTGCAAATGTAAAATAGTTTCTTCTTGTCTTCTTTTTATTTTATGGTGAAGGAATGGGGCTGCTTCTTTTCCACAGCTTGTTAAGTTGGCCAATTTTTATGTGATCAGGTATCTAAGCATTCAGGAGTAGACGTGTCCTGATCAGGTATATCTTGAGTCCAACTGAGTAAAGCGTATTCTGATTTTTATCATGCTAAGGGTCATATTCCGAATGCTCCCCATGAGCACAAACGAGTTGCAGTGAATGAATGAAGATAGCACGGAATTCTTTTATCAACACGTAAATGCCTAAGACTAGTTCACATACTTGAGCAAATCACAAGCACCGCATAAACTTAATGCGGTTGCCCAGCAGTTGGGCAACATGCGACTATTTAAACTAAATGCATATGCTACTCGATAGTTTCCCTCCAGCTTAGAGACTGCCTTTTCCATGTATTTTCTAGTTCATAAATATACCATAGAATGCTTGGCTGCAGCAGCTCTCATAAATTACAAAAGGACAAGAATAAGATGGGCATTGCTTCCACAGATGATCCCTTTGTATCATTCCTGACATGAAATAGCCAAGTGAATCTTTGGACCTTGGTAACAAACTGTTTCAAAGCACAGTGCAAACCGTGTTGAACAAACAGCATTGCGTCAGGTGCATAGCCTGCGACACTGTGCAGCTGAAAAAAATATCTATGTCTTTCTGCTTCATTTTCCTGTGTCTACATATGCAAAGTGCCTTTATTAACAATAAAAGCAGGGCGGTAGGAGGGGTGTAAACGTTTAAAGAGCTTACGGCAAAATAATGTGACACGCTTTTTTTAAACATTATGTATGAGCTGCCTCACGTAAGAGGCATTTCTTACAACATTCTTAGCCCTTTATGGCTTTCTCACACAGCTTAGATGTCGTGCGAAAAAGGCAACTTAGTCTAACAGCTCAAGGCGAGGTAGGTGCACCTTCTCCCGTTTGCACTCAAGAGTTTACATGAGAAGGCATTAAGTAATTGCATCATAATCGAGTAAACTGAGGTCACTTCGCACTATGAGGCACAGGGCAGTGTGGTAGACCTCTCAATCAAGGATCTTTAGCGTAAACCAAGACATTGTGTACAGAAGGTTGTTTTTTTTGGCTTTATAAATTCAATGCAGCCCCGGCAGCCAAGAATCGAACCCAAGACATTGTACATCCCTGCAGCCATAGGAAACCATGTGAGATCTGAGCAATCTGGCACTTGAGAAATCTCATTACGATGAATAAAGCTACCGTGCGATATTACTTAGTGTTTACAAAAACCAAGGATAGACAGCATAGGGGCACTAGATACATCCTTGCTTACACAAAACTCAAAAGTAAAATTAAAAAAAATATATATATATGACGCGGCCATCCGAGGCACGGTATATCTATGGTGTTGACTAACACCATGTACTGTGCCCTGGCCGACGACGTAATTTATGTTCCTGCCTCCACTGGAAGCTGGAAAGCACTGTAAACAGCCCTGCGGTCAGCCATAACCCATTACACGCCCAAGACTACAGTGCAAACTTTGTCGTGACGGAAACCACGTACGGTGCTGTTTGCACGAAGGTCACGCCAGCCCACCTCATAGATTGTGCTATATCGGTAGTGCATATAACAATTTCTGGTGGGACTTCACTAGGTGGTACATATAGCATCATCCATAAATTTTCAACAGTAAAAAAATGAAGGTAGTAATTAAGCAGTGCATGAGCTATCCCTGCCTCTTCATTGTTTCACTAGCTACTGAAAGACTTGTATTTGAAAATGTCAGGCTGGAATGGATGCATAGACCAGGTTGGTTTTTTGACATTGGCATAAATAACTAAACTTGATTTTTAGTACACACGCTGCTGTCTTCATGGCTATCAACTACCATGTTACTGTAAACCCTCGCTTGAAATGTACACGGAGTGAGAACGCACTGGTGGATCTAAAGTATACCATCAAATAGAAGCCAGGAAAAGTCGGGAACCCGTTTGGTTGTGACAAGTGGCCTGCACTAGAATGGCAGTTCCCACTAGAATGGCAGGATGAGTGCTGCAGGCAGGCTAGGGGCACCGTGATTGCAGTCAGGAGATGCTGCAAGAGAAATAAATGGAACATGAGGAATGAAGCACCGTTGAGGCAGCAGTAAATAAACAATCTAGGATGACTAAAAAAAGGGCAAACGAAAGCGAAGACCACACAAGCAGTGCTCTTGCCCGCCCTGCGTTATCCGGGTCGTTCCCGCTGAATTTCCATCGGTTATTGAACGCCGATTGATGAGATGAAAACACATAACGACGTAAGCATTCCTTGGCAGGCACTCCTGACAGCAAAAGTGCTGGATGCAGCAACGAGTGCAACAGGCTAAAGTAGCGTGTTACAACGCCCTCACGAACCACACGCACACACGAAAACCTTGCCAACAGGGACCTGTCACGCTCCTAACTTCACCAACAGATCGTACTGCAAGTTCATTTTCGTTACAATATTAAGATCGGTTAGCACAAGGCACGTTGTCTAGAAAAAGCGTCGAGGAAAACAAGTGATGTTAATGACGCCACATTAAAGAGACAATGAAACGTCATGGGCGAGACGGGTTTGCAATGCGAGCGAGTTTCCGCGCCGTGCAACAAACCGTCAACAGCTCGCGACCGCCGACAGACGCGAACGAGCAGCATAAACAGCGACAATAATGCAAGACGGGGAGAACGCGCCGTTAAGAATTTCGTAAACGTCGCTAATATAACTGCCGCGAGCAGAAAGCAAGCTTTGCAGTAGGAGATATGCGAACTGATTGCAAACCCGCCAAAAAACACTCACCTGGTCGGCCGATGGTGGACAGTTGAACGCCCACAGATAACTGCAAAGCTGTAGTGCCAGAAGACGCTGGAGCTGTTGAACGACGACTGACAGGGCGACAACCATCGCCAGTTTATGAATTCTTGCGTCGACCGCATAAGTCGAACGCGACTACTTGAATCGCTACGGCACGTACGCCGTGTAGGCAGCACTCGGAAAATGTAAACATACCGCGCGGGAACGCTGCGAGAAAACGTGACGTCACATCCGCCTAGCGATGCTCCTCACCCGCCCAGAAGGTTGGTTAATTCCTCTCCTGAAGGGCAGGTAGTAGCTCCGCCGTGCTTGCGTTGCGTCACATCCGGGTGTTCTCTTTTAGCCATAGAGTTTCTCAAATACTAGTAAGAAACTCTATGCTTTTAGTAGGGTTGCCACCTTTCCCCGAAACAAAAAACCGGCCCTTCGGGGGAGTATATAGAATGTTTAATTTATGTGGGAAAAAAGACGCCATGTTTTTGACATGCAGTGCCATTTATTGTAGTGTTTTCTTAGATAGAAATCAACATAACGTTTGTACTGAAAGTGATTTCACTGAAAAGTAACCGCAATTGCTGACCGCGGCGGTAGCATTTCGTTGTTTTGCTCCTCCCTTAGGTCCCCCTCCATCTCAGGCAGTGCGCTCGCCCGCGTATTTTCTCTGCTCGTGTGTGTTTGCGCAGCTTGTAGACACATATTCATCGTCTTAGTTGTTGAATTGATGCTTATAAAACGCCAAAACGGACATAATCACGGCAGAAGGGCCAAAAAGCCGGCCAATGACGGCCGGTTTTAGATATGGACTGGCAACCGGCCCGCTGTTTAAAAAACCGGTCGGGCCGGTCCAAAACTGGGCAGGTGGCAACCCTAGCTTTTAGCCAATCAGGGCTCGCTCAGAACGGACACTTGTGAAGCTGACACGAAACGGAAAACCCTCCAGAATACCGCCCCTGCATCAGTTGAAGTCGGACGTTGAAGCTGCTACCCTGAATTTTAGTTTAAATATGGCCCTCGTCAGTTCTAAGGAATGGAAACTTCCTCAAACAGGGGTGGGTCATTGCGTCACAATGCTACACAAACACTAAAATGAGAGAGAAAAAAAAAAGCGCTGGTTGAGAACACGGTTACCAATATAATAGTATGCGACTCTGAGACCACGCGCTGCTAAAAAATACACAGATATTCCATCTGCAATTACTTCTTTCCTCCTGCACTGCAGTCATTCAGTTTTCAGTCACGACAGAATTGATGCCAGCACCTGGACTTCTTAGGTGGAAATAGCCACTGCACATAGTAAATACATGTGTACATGGGTAGGAGGGGACCTTCACGGTGACCTCTTCAGGTTGTGCAATCGTATCTTTAGAACATACATGCCAAAATAAGTACATTTTTAAATTACCATCCAACGACCGCACATGCAAGGATCTAACCTCTTACTAAGGTTTTCCTGTCCCTTTTTACTGCCCAATTTATATCTAGAGCTCGTTGGAGCAAGGACAACCATACAAACCAGGTGGGCAGCGAAATGATGGCAGTCATCTTCTGTGATGCTGGAAGCAGATGGCGGAACAAGTCTCATGTGGGGTGCTGTTCCAACATTCATTTCTTACCTGCATACCTATGGTCTGAGGGGAACCCGCAACAGTGACATCTTGGTAGGGGTGAAAAAAAAAAAAAAAAGCTGTAATGGCAGGATACCTAGCGCATGACCAAGGGCAGGGGGTGCTGTAGGCATAGGACTAGTTCAGAAAACAATCTGGAGTCTTTACAACAAGCTAGCATTTTTGTACTGCCTAATCCAGTCCACCAATCCTGTACCATCATCCCACAAATAGTCCAGGACTGTCGGCCCATTGCTGTTAAAGTAGAATGGAACTTTGTTATGTAGGTAATCTACACGGAAAGCAGCCAGGAGGCTTTTAGGTAATCTACACAGAAAGCAGCCAGGAGGCTTAGCAGTGATACAACCCTAATAAGCTACTCAACCTTTGGTCCATGGGGGGAAACCACTCCTTCAAAATTTTTGGTCATGCATTAGAGGAAGGCACTGTGCCATATGATATTCTGTTCCAAGATAACTGAAAGCCGGGAACTTCCCATGCAATGCAGAAAGTTAATTAAACATGTTGGTATGACGCACCCCACCTCTAAACTGACATCGAAGACTATCTTATTAATACCCTTGTGAACAAAAATTATGTGTAGAATTAAGGCAAGACAACATTTTACAGTAAAAAACACAGATCACTGTCCTTGGCTAAATTTTTTTGCACTGCTGGTGCTCAACTCCAGGCCACCGCCTCCTGTATTTTACAAACGCATCGCCTGCTTCCCAGTGGGAGTGAGTGGTACACCTGCAGTGCCCATATGTCTCAAGGTGGGGCCCCGAGCTGAACCGGGATCACCAGACCAAAACTGAACTCTAGAGCGGCTTGTGCCTGGTTGCCAAGGCAACTGATATGGTGGCTATGTTTGAGCCTGCCAAAGGAAGGGCGCTCCCGCCAGCGTTAGAAAATTCAGACTCGCGGCGTAACACGTTTTGCCAACGTAGCCGCTTTCCACCATGCGTCGCCCCAAGATGAACCGGTCACGTGACTAAAGCGCTGGGAAGGCTAGCGATTGGGGGAGAGTGGCCGGAGTTAAAGGAGAGGGCTTGATTGGCCGGTCTGGGCTGATGGGTTTGGCATTGTGAAGATACAGGAGGCGATGTCCAGGCCGTCTGCGCCAAAGCTTGTGGTTCTGCCCATTAATAGGCCATACAACAGGGCTCTTTTTGCATTTGATCAAAACAACAGAAGGAGCGGTCGCAGTGAACCAGTAGGTGGCGCTAGGTGGGTACAGGAAGCAACCGGCTTGTACCGACAAGAGAACGGAATCTCGCCAGTACCATCCCCTTCCAACTGACAGAAAGCTGACACCACCACATAGTAAATAAAAGGCTGCCTTCAGTAAGTTTCCCCCCCGCTGCACAAGGAGTTGAACCACAGGCAGGTGCATCCCAACTGCAATTCAACCATTCGACAGAAGAACCACAATGCACCGATCAGCTCACACAGTCACAGCCTTTAATGCGCCAGTTTTTAACAACCAGGGGAGGGTTGGGGGGAGGGGGCAGCCGCACTTCGGCACCATTCACACAGTGTGGATGGAGAGGGAGGGGGACAAACAGGAGGGGAGAAGAGACAAACCCCAGTGTAAAATTGCAAAAATACCGTCGGCGCCGAGTGTTCCTTTCACTCCTTGCCGCGTCGTCCCCGCTTCGCGAGAAAACCGAAGAACAAAACGGGAGGGTGTGGCAGCAGGCCCCCTTTTTTCTTCCCTCTTCAACTTTTTTTTGTCCAGGCCAGCTGCTGATGTGCCTCTTTTTCGATCTCTTCGCCTACTATTGAACTCTCTCCCTTGCAGGTTGAAGACTTGGAGGTATACCGCGTGCCTATTTGCCTAGGATGGTGTCCTTGATGGCATCCACGTACTGTGCTGGAACCCAGTAGATCCAGTAGCGGGAGGCTTCTGTCGTCCCTAGCTGAAGGGCCTGTGCGGGTAGAGAAGTGTCGTTGAATGCACGTGCCACCACTGTCATCCGACTGTCAAATGCCAATTACTCAATGAATCAGTTACTTTCTCCCTCTTCCGAAAATATCATGAGGGGGAGCGTAAAGAGAAGTAGGGGAGAAAGGGGCCCGTATACTAAATTTCGGTTATGTCAGTACATCTGCATACCTGCCAGATTTGCCGGGATGGCATTAGGGAGATCTTACCGGGGGTGGGGGAAGGTGGGGGGGAAGGGGGGGGGGGGGGTAGTAGAAACAACAGAATGGGTAACTTTACACACATTTTTTTATTTACTTACAAGATAGCAGGAAATGAACTGTTTCTTCGCCCAAACTACCAACAAGGTACACCACTTAATTGTTCGACGTTGCTAACGCCACCCTTTTCAGAAAGTTTTGGAAATAGTACTGCAAGCGCAATAAAAAACAGCAGGAACTGAACTGTTTTGTTGTTTCGTCTAAACTAACAACAAGCTACACCACTGGAGACTTGCTAAACCTTCAGAACGGCCGTGCTCGTGAGTAAATGAAAGTTGCGGCGGCGCTGCATTTCTATAAACAGTAAACTAACAATGGGGCGAACAGGTTCACCGTCTGCGCATGGCTGACTACGCTTTTTAAGCACTTCACTGATAACGATGCCGATTGGTGTCGGGTTGGATTGTCAGGTATACTTCCGATGCGTTGTGGCCATACTGGGAAAAGGATTAAGCCAAAGACGGGTGCGTTTTCGGGAGATTTTTGTTTCGGTCGTACAATCGTACAAAACCATGAAAATTCGGGAGTCTCCCGGAAAATTCGGGAAACCTGGCAGGTATGCATCTGAGCAAATATCAGTTTGGCCTTGTGGCGCAGACTTTAAGTTACTCTTCTGTTCCAGAAGAACTTTCACGAGCTTTTCATTTCCTACAAAATTCGAGATCCTGCTGTCTAAGCCCTCATTCACACAGCCGTCACCTTCTCCGTCACGGCACCGTCACGTCAACAAAAAGCGACGTTGACGGAACGGAGAAGTGTTCAGACTGGATCTACACGGGAGCTCTCCGTCAGATTACAGGGTCGTCTGCCTAGTGATCAGTTTAGCCTAGAATTGAGCGTTTGTAATCTGAAAAGTAAAGAAAATGGTTTGTGCTCACTTTTTGCGAAATTTAGCCGTAAAAATTTGTTTTCTGGTTAGCTGGTTTAGCGCGGGGCATGGTCCCGTCACGGTGACGTGACGGAAACGTAGAGCTCGGCCTCCCGTCACCGTCGCACCGTTTTCGGCGAGAAATCGGTCGTAAAACGGCGCCCATGACGGAAGACGGTGACGTGATGGTGACGTGACGGGGTGAAAAACGGCTGTGGGAATGAGGGCTAAGAAGACAATAGAAAGCATTTTCTAGTCTAGCTGGACCAACTAGGTGTTTTTTTAGTTGCCCTCTGCCATGGCACCAAACCGCTCGGGTGCAGTTTTTCTAACCAACCAAATCCTTGCGGTTGTGCATCAGTAAGCACTGTTTGTTGCGAACTAATGCCCAAATCAACTAGTTTCTGTAAACGAAATAACACACCTCCGCCTGCCACGCTTATGTCGGCGACAAGGTTTAGCGACAAACCAAGCCAAACTTCACGAAAACAACCTTAAATAGTGTGCGTACACAATTCCACAGCAAACACGTGTTGAAATCACTCGTCGAATTCGTACAAGCTCTCAGAGCCCTGCGTTGCCCGGCAAAAACTTGACACTCACCATTATGTGGTATTCTTCGTGACCTTCGATAGCTTCGCTAATCACTTGTTTGACGGAGCTCATGTTGATTTTTTCTGTCCTCTCTGAAATATGAAAGCAGATCACCACCTTCAAACAACAGCACCATTCACAAACACCACAGCTAGATGTAAACAGCTGAAATGTCACAATAGTCACGGCAAGCTGTGAATGATGATGATAATGTTAGCCATGGGCAAAAAAAAAAAAAAAATGCACACTGTGGTTTGCAGGGTTCAAAAAGAGGTGCCAGTTATCTCAACCCCTTCGCACCGTATTAAATTCACAGCACGTAACGCTCTTTCGCACTTTATGAACACACGCCGTATAGGTGAGCTACTGAACGCGAAAAATAGAAAAATTCGAAACAATATGCGAGGCCTGCTGAGCAGGTCCTCCTTTGACGTGGTTATTGATTTCGCATTTCAAAAATGCTGCAAGGTGTGTCTTAATGGTAAATTGCTGGGAGGTCAGGGTACGCAACTTCAACAGTGACCGCGTGAGGTCATTTTTAACAGCTTAAACAGAAGTATGTGTACTTTCGAACCTCTGCCGACCTAATACCAGTAACAGCACATATACACCTTGATCTCATCCTGGCTAGCAATCTAGCAGCCAAAGCGTGTTAACTACCCACCTTAGTCTCACTTGCGCTGTGCCATAATGATAGACAAAACATGCTAACAAAAAATATTGTCACCACTTTTCTGCACTAGTGGTGGAAACCATGTAACCTTTCCTGCAAGTGCAAAAAATTCAACGAGCACCAATGTAAATGTGGCAGGGTATCATACTAATATAAACAAGAGGAAAATCTGTTGGTACAATCGCAAGCCAATGTGGGTGCCATCACAGAAGCAAGAAGCGTTCCTCTCTTGGCTTGGCTTGCCAAATCGACAAAAACGGGTACCATTTTCTTTAGTTTTCATCATGCATGAAGCTAGTAAGAAATTACCAAGTAGATCTTTTGGAGCTTTGGAGCCCTGTTTTGCTATTGATAAAACAACTTTAAATAAACACTTTACCATAATATTGTTGCTGTTTTGCAGCCACAGGCAGCTTTAAAGCTTGTTGGCGACCCACACAGAGTAACGATGGAATGTTCCTCCACGGTACATGACACTCCGCTCGCTGAAGTGCGGCTCGCTCAGATACTGGTGCCTGATTTCCCCCCAGTATATATTAGTGCACTAGCCTCAAGAATGTAGCAGGTGCCTTGCCCAGCGATTAGGAAGGCGTTTTGCACGCAATCAGGAAGGCTGTTTCAGTGAACCCAGCCAGAGAGCCAATCACGCTTTAGAAGCGACCGTTTCCTTCATTTCACCGTCTTTCATTTCCTACTATTTGCACGCTTTTGAGAGATGATAAAATAATAAGCGACCAGAAAGCGCAAGACGAGGGCTCGGCCAATCAAAACATACCAAGACGACGGCGCATGGTGGTGGTGTGCCGGAGATACAGTGCTACGAAAATTGCAGTTCTTTCGTCAACTTGCGCAAATAGTTTATTACCTCAGCTCACAGAAGTATTTTTATGGCACTTCAACAGGGAAACTTTGAAACTGTTCTAAAAAACAACCTTAGGGACATTTTTCGTTACCTGATCCTGATGTTTTTTTGATTGATTGACTGACTGACTGATTCATCAATCGATCAAACCGCTAAAAACATCATAACCTTTGGGCTGCTCGGAAACTCATGTTGCGATTCCAGCATTTTTCCCCCATTGAAGCAGACGTGAGCGTAAAAAATCCTTGCTTATGAGGATATTTTGGAGCAGTCTAGCGCAAATTTTATAATTTCCATGCTTTTGGAGCGGCTTGGCATAGGAAAACGGATTCGTATCAACAATGTACGCAGGTGTCTCACCCTTGCATTAGAAATGCGAGCCGGTTACAAATCGGTCAAAAACAGAGCAAGTGCGGACAGTGGTCCCTGAGTGATAATGTGGCGCCACCTATGAAGGTGGACAGTAAACAAAAGAAAACACACCTTTCGCTGTTTGCAGCAGCCTTAGTCAACATACTAACTGTCGTTTCAGGTACCTCTCTAGAGCACATCATCGCTGACAACACGAAACACACAATTTAACCGGCGAATTGAAATCGTGTCTAAAACTGTTTAATTTCTATGAATAACGCATCCTTTGCTGCCAGACAAGCGCTGGGGGCACTATGAAACCCCAAATTTTTGGAATAAAAACAAACCTGTATTTTATCTTAATGGTCCCCTTAACGTAATGATTGCTAATAGACTGCTAACGCAACAGGGGTCCGCCAAGGACTCAATGGAGGGGTGAACAACAGAAATTAGGGGGCGAAGGGTGGACTCGGCTAGCACTCGGTAGACGTGGCTTGGTTCTGGAGTGCACACAACCAGGCTGATGATAACGATGATGCTAGACTAGTGTGAAACTCCATGTTCGTAACGACACTAGAGAGAACGGAGTCTTCTTTCCCGCTCACCTTTTGTGCCGATCCACACCTGGTCTAATTCGAGCTTGAAGGTGAGCCGAACCTTCCCTCCGGATTTGTTTAGCATGCCCGAGAGCGGGGCAGCTGGCAGTGAATCCTGCACGCAGTGAAAACACAGAGGGCGGGCATCAGCAACAAACCGTGCAGCACATAATGAACGCTAACTCGCAACCGTTAATGGAAAGACCGACTTCAAGGGAAAAAATAAAAAATAAAAAATCTGCCTGGACAGCCAGAAGAGCACAGCCTAAATGCGAGCAGAATTTGTTTGCTGAAAACCCTGGTCTCCTTGCCCTTTAGCCTTGAGGCACTGGCATCGATAATGCATTGGTATGGACAAGCTGCAGCTCTTTGAATTGGGCGCCGACATGAGCAATCTCTTTGTAGCGTGCTTTTAACTGTGCTCGCAAATGCAATTGGTAGCCTGTGTGTTTGGCCATTTTATGAGCAAAGTAATGCCACCGGGAACTATTACAAAAAAGAAAGAAAGAAAGAAAGAAAGAAAGGAAGAAATAAGAGGGACATAACTTTGGAAAGTAACGCAGCCCTTCACATTCACATGTATTCATCCAAATCTAATGTGCCTATTTAACTTGCACCAATTTTTGTGATGAGTATAAGAAAAATGTCTGGCAAACCACACATAGTGTTTGCCCCCTCCTAACTTAGGTCATGAAAAAAAAAGAAGGAAGGAAAAGAAAAAGATGGGAGTTCAGTAAGAAGAAGTCAAAGAGGCACTTGCTATCAGCTAGACCTTCTCTTGAACTTTTATCGGCACAAGAAACCCTCACAGAGCCTCGCAGAGCCACTCAAACTGGCTGCGCGCGACCTTTGCACATTGCACATGACATGCCTACACTCACCACATGCCAGAAGGATATAATTGCCTCCCGTGCATACTTTTCTTTTTTGTGCATGTGGTGCTGTAGTGTGAATACCCTGCACCGCTTTAGGTGCTCTCCTTCAACGCAAAAAGATAAACCTCGCTTGCAGTTTTGTTATGTTTATTTTGGTGCAGCCACAGTCCACACAATTTTTGAAGCTTTGCTTGCGTCAACGTGCGATTAAAGTTGCCCTGCCGTGTTGACAACGATAAGCAACGCCTAGGGCTGTTTTGGCTGACACTCTCTTCTAAACACGTGTGCAATTTTTGAGACATACTTTCTGGGGGAAAAAAGGGGCACATTATAATCGGGTAAATAGAGCGATTTCTTGCATCTGACGTCCACTGCACAAACATTAAGCATTCGTTTATTTCCAGTTCAAAGATGGATGTCGGCAGAAAGCTGGGTGAGTTGCTCCAGCATTATGGCAGAGCACTGCGTACAGTTGGAAGCAAAAGCCAGTGCCATATTCAATTGTACCACTATTTTAATGCCCCATTATGACTGAATCATTTACCCTAATTTATTCAACTGAGCCAAGGACTGAATCCCAAGGAAAATGCAGAGTGCACTCAAGCCTAGAACACAATTTGGAAGGTCTGACACTGAATATCGTATGGAAACAATGCCTTATAAGTCAAACATGGGAGCCCGCTAAGTCCCAAAAGCATTCTCGAACAGCACATCAAACGTGCATGGTAGCTGCAGCAACACCAGCCACTGAATGTCTTACAAGAGTACAAAAGACATCCGTATGGTTATAGCCTGCAAACCCTTCAAATGTAAACCCCAGCACACTGTTGCAAAGTAGCCTCTTTCACTCCTATTTTTGGACAAACAAAAGTCGAAAGCCGCCCGGATTGACACAAAAAGGAAAACAAGGACAGAAGAAAGCCTCATCTTTAAAGGACAAAACAACGTAGAAATAAAATCAAGTACTGTCATGCTGTAGACCACAGTAATCCCTCATTACAGGCAAACCTCGTCACATGAGACACTGTTACAAGAGACACTTCGGTTATAAGACACATTTGAATAAAAGTGGTTTGGTTGGTTTTCCTATGTTTGCAATATTGCCAACAACGCACAGAAGCAATGCGGTTACAAGGGACACTCTGTTGCAGGGCAATTATTTTTGGTGCCTAGAGTAAATTCTTCACTATTTAGAAGAGACATGATGAAAGAGTGGCCTACAGGATGAACCACAGGAGGAGGACAATGAGGATATTGCAGGGGGCAGAAGGTGTCAGCAGTTGAGGCTGATGAACATCTAAGAGCACTTTAACGGTATTTTGGGCAACACAAAGGCTTGAAAGTGAAGTGCTTTACCTGCAAAAGTTGGAAAGGAAGAAAATACAATCTGCCGTCGCTAAAACTAACAAGAATGACTTCTTTAAGCCACAGCGAGTGTTTCTTGTCGACTTGTATACATAATAAACTGATCCAGTCGAACTCCCCAGTGCCTTTAGATTTTTGGATTCAAGAGAACTCGGTTACAGGAGATACACTGCCCAGGTCCCTTTACTGTCTTTTGTAACGAAGTTTCACTGTATAACAAAGTCCTCAGGACCCCAAACTGGCTTCATTGGAACCGATACTTCGTTAAAAGCACGGATTATTTGCTTTAAATACACTTGAAACGCTTAGAGGGAAGCGAGACTTCCCTCTAAGCTCGTCCTGGAGCGCTCGTCCGTGTGTATTCTTTCTGTCCCTTGTGTTTTTGCTGCGCTACATTTGTTCACTATGAATTACCAACTAGACCAGTCTACAGATTTACTTTGTGAGACTTCAAGTGCAGTGATTTTGAACTAACAAGGCTTCCCTGTACATTGCAAGTATCTTACAAAGAAACGGATTCACTTGGCTCACTTTTACATTACGGATTCCTGGGATGGCGTCCTCGGGAACCCCCTTCTCGACAACTTTCTGATGAAGCTGCAAAACGCAAAACAAAGCACAGACATTACTAAACAGTCGACAGAGCGGAAAAAGGATACTAGAGCTTTTGCTTGTTTTTTAAACCCACTATAAGAGGAAACATCATGCTTTTTACTGCCATGTTACACGCATCTGAAATGAAAACCTACTACAACGTAGTTTGATACCGAGTCAGATAGCCCATACAGATACATTAGATAATGTGTCGAAAATTCGAAACTATTCACAGCTTCTAGTTCCCAAGGCACTTGTTATTGAATTAACTACATCACATACATATTCATTTGAAAATGCCGTAATCATCCCCCCCCCCTTCCCCACCAAAAAAAAAAAAAAAAAACTTGCCTGAAAAGTGACGTATACAGGTTGTTGCAAAGATAACTGGAACACTATAAATTTTTTTCATGAGCAAACCGCTGCTCGGTTCGCGCTCAAACCTCACGTGGAGGTCTCATTTTGTGGTCTATTTTGTTTGACACCGGGAACGACGACAGTACTTATTTGTTTATTCTGAAAATAAATAAATAACAGTGATGCTACTGGCTTAGGCCGCTTTGGAGCAGCTTTTGAAGCAGCAAAAATGTGTTGTGGAGTAGCAAAACTGGCTTTTAGAGCAAGTGTTGATAGAAGCAATTTTAAGACGTACCTCATTCATGATAGACAACCCATAAAAACACTATGTGCTGTATGCTTTTTAGCGATAATCAAAAAAAATTAAAAGCACCCAGAATTATGAATATCACCCACGGCTAACCTAGTCGCATTTAGAAGACAAAACAAATCAGGACATATCACTTTATTATAAAATGGCTACAGAAAACAATATTGTCAAAGATGAGCTTGTACATACTTGTACATGAGGCATCACAGAAACAGCTCATTTAACATTTGATACACAAACATAGCACTTATAAGAAAATGACTTAATACAATACGAATATAACAGGATTTTGTGCTTGTACAGTGCTTGTACAATGTGCTTGTACAGGACTTCTACAGTGCGCAACATCCTTGTCTAAAACACTGAGTTCAACTTCAACTAGTTACCTCTCACAACTGCGGACTCAAACTTGTCACAAAAAACGTTGAGGTCAAAATATACGGTCAAGACTTCAGAATGACACAATAGTTTTCTTCAAATGCTTTTCAGCCGAGGCAAGACAAGGCTACAAGTACGAAACCTGTGTCATAGACAAGCGTGCTGTTGCCCTCTGTACATCAAAAATCACAGAAATAGAAAGTAAATATTACAGCAGAAACTTTCTACAATAAAAAAATAACACACGAGTGACTCAAATACAAATCAAACTTTTCGAAAGTAGGTCGATTCCCGCATAGCAGTACAGCTAATGAACGACATAAGCATGGATGTACCACAGTCAGTACACTGGTATACCAATCACGGGCAACATTCAAGCACATGCCTACTAAGTTAAAATACACATCATCGAAGGAACAAATGCAAAATGACTGCCATGGAACTTCTGCTTGGGTGCTCCAATGTACTACGGTGTAAAAAAAAAAAAAAAAAAAAAAAAGATTACAGGGATCGGATTTAAAACACTTCAAAAGTGTAAACGCCTACAGAAATATCCCTTGCGTGCAGTCTTTTTTATTTTTTTTTTTACTTTCTGCCATCTTTTGAACGGCCACCTCAAGTCGCGCTTCCCCTGAAGTTGACAGAGAGTTTCCACTTTCAACTTCGGCGAAGTCTTTTGATTTAAGGCCATGGGCAATGAGAAGTTCAGCATCTGTGAGCATCTTTTTTTGCTGTCTCCACTTCCTTTCGGAGATCTTGGTCCTTGCTGCTTGGGCCCGATTCAGGCTCCTTACGTGGCCGCTTAGCTGACTGTTCTTTCTCTAAGTCAAGGCGTTCAGTGTAGTTTCTCTTTAAATTCCTTACCACCCTGAGAACCTCAGGTGTAACGGTGAAACTAGTTGGGTCAGAGTCAAAGCGCTTGCAATAGGTCATAATGTGCCGAATGCCATTGATGCTTTCTAGTGACAGCCGAGCCCTATCCTGTAGGAACCGGCAATTTTCGCTAAAGCCGCTCTTGACATCAGAATTACCATGTGGGATGCCGAGAAGACCCTTCATTACCTTACTAAGAAGTGGGTACTTGGGTATATCATCACACCATACTCGTCAACTCTTTCAGCACTTTCAAGTGTTGTATCCAGTTGGAACACTGTACACTGTGTACTCATCCATCAACATGGAAATTTCATCAGGCTGGATCACTTGAGGCAACTTCATAGTGAAGCGCCTTAGTTCAGGCCCTGATTACTCTTTTTCCGTGGCATTCGGATAAAGGCATCGCAGGCTCTGCAGTGTCACGTTTCCAAATGTAGGTCTCGACAGCAGGTAGTCAGTGGCCTTTAGGTAAAAATTTCTGGCACCCAACCGAAAAGCCTTCTTCCCAGCTGGCTCCCAGTCAGACATAGCTGCCTCAGTGTCTGCCCCTACTTCTGGAGCAGCCTTCCAGACCGTGGGTGAATTTATTTCCAGGCACGGCAAATCTTTCCCATTTAAAGAACGGCAAGCTTCAGATCTTACAAAGCGGCCAAGAAGCTTCTGCACAAAAACCGCCATCTCTTCATACAGACAGTGCACCAGTGGTTCGCTTCCTTGGAAGAGGGTAAGAAATAACAGAAAAATTTCCGAAACATTCCTAATGAATAGCAGTTTGGCGTACAGGGTCTTGTCAGCGAATGCCCTCCTCAAACGTTCGCGCATCTGATTGAACCTGACAATATGAAGGACTTCACGGCTGGGAATTGTTCAATCAAGCGCTCCACGACCGGCCCCAAAGCGAGCCACCTTGAGTTAACGTGGCGCAAAAATACATTCTCTGACAGACCAAAAGCTACCTGCTCAGCTTTGAACGATTCAGGCTGTGCAGATGAACTCTTAAAAAAGTAATAAACATCGACCACAGCAGCCTCACCATCTGAATCAAAGGCACCCATGCCTCGGGCAAAGGAGTTGTGTACTTTATGAAGGCAGCACTCCCCTATATCCATGATGTCTGGGTACGCCTCTCGCATCTTTCTCTTCAAGCTCTTCATTACATTTAGACCATCCGCAGAAAAGCAAATGATGTTCTTTTGCGGCAGGCTCATCATCGCTTTTTGTACCTCGCCTGCCAAAATGTCTGCAGTTGCCGAACCCAGTCGGAATGATTGCAGGTGTTCCACGACGACTCGCTGCATTTTGTTTGTTCGAGAAGTGCCTAACTACAACGTCAAGTTGTTGGCATCTTTGTTCCGGAACAGGTGTTTCATCTAGAGGAATAGAGAGAGAGAGAGAGAGAGAGAGGAAAAAAAAAAAAAACACATCCGGCCTGTTGAGCTCGTCAAGCACAAGTTTCTTAAAATATGGCCCAAGGCCATCGCTAACTATATAGGATGTCTTAAATCTTTTACTAAGAAAATTGCTTGGCCATTTCAGAGTCTGTAACCATTTCAGAGTCTGTAAACATTTTAGGAAACAGGTCACTTGCAGTGTCGGCGCGAGAGTGAGGAATGCCCTTCAGTGTTATGCCAAGCACAAAAAGAGTCTCTGCATTTGTCACGCGATCACCAAGCAAAACGTTCCCTGGAGTCATGAATTCCAGAGTTGGCTGGACTGCCTTTGGTCGATGCAGCGCGCCTGAAGTGTCTCGGTGACAACTCGTGGATTCAGTGTGCCGTTCAGAGGTTGCTTGTCGCCTTATTGCCACTACGCCATGTTGCCGACAGTTGATGCTTTAATTACAAACAACACAAAAACCACTTCCTTCATCCGCATGACGACACCATGTGGATATTTTGTCCCCATTTTCGTCACTCTCCAGAAGAATCTCTTCATTGAACTTTGTGCAGCGGCCTGCACAATAAAAAAAAAAAAAAAAAAAAAAAAGAACAGGCTCTCATTTATACACAAAATGGATTTGCTATACAGAAACTAAAAATTGCTCGTTACTATGACGACGGTAACCAACGGTAAAAATAAATGGTAGATCTGCCATCGCTTTGAACCCATTACAGGGGCACTTTGCAACGGCGGTTAACGCAAGCGGCAGCTGAGTACCGTGACGGTCGTGGGAACTGCAGGTGGTGGCTGTGCTCACACGGCACTTTCCATGTTCGCTTCCGTTTGGATCATTTATCAAGTGACGCTTGGCATGTTACCTCGCGAACTCGAAAAGAAATTTAATTTTCTACGCTGCATGTTGCACAGCGTATTTCTTTCACTCTTCGCAACCATTGCAACCATCCAATTCACGGCGTTGCAAATGGTTGCATCTGTTGTATTTTTGACGTGGTGAAGCGTCCCAATTTACGATAAATCGCTTGTACTAACTGCAGCACCTCTGCCCTACCACAAGTTAATTTGCAAATGCATCAGCAACAGTGCCCACATGAAGCGTTTATGCAGCAGCACGCTCGCCATCAGCGGGGACACGTTGTAGCTAGGCGCAGCCATCTTGCCCATCTGCCGAAGGAACGGAGACCAGCGACCTCCGTTGGCATGACCATGTAACCCCGCGTAACTGCCGTGAAGGCCGACTACCGTTTTTGTAACGGCCGTTACAGTGCACGTGTAACAGGGGTTCAAAGTCAGGGCAAAAGAACCGCTCCGTCCCTTTTGTTTTCACGCTGCTATGCCTAAACACGGTCATGAAATGAGACCTTCATCGACCTGCGGTGGCACATGTACAAGAAACGCAAAATACAAGGAAAAGGTACGAACCTTTCAGCTTTGAAAACGCCAGCGACTGTCAACGGGCTTCGCACCCAGTCGTCCCCAACAATCCAGTTGCCGTTCACACTGCAGAACGCATCTTCGCCGTCACAGCAACGGGGCTCAAATTGCCTTGGCTTGGCTCGGATTGCATCCCGTACGCAAGTGAGCTGCGATGTCACTTTCAATGGGGAACCTCAAGTAGTTAGTTTTGTTTCTGAAAAAAAGTCGGCGTGCACCGTAGGGCGCAGACTCGTCAAATTTTGAGGAAATGTAGCAGGATGTTGTAGCCAGGGCACTCAGGCGCAGTTTGGCGCAATTGGCGCACCGGTAGCATCACTGGAATAACGATTTTTGCTTATGGGATAATGGTGGCCGATTTGGATGTGCGAGCCAGTTCACGCTGATCTTGGAACGACGGCGCCACCTGTGGTATGTAGAGCGAAATGGACGATGGGGATTCACGGTAGGAAGGAGCCAAATGGTGCAGCAGACGATCAGAAAATCTCTTTCGTCCTTAGTTTACTATGACCCCAAATTGTTGCATAACAGCTGATACCAATCATAATAAATTTCCCCACATTTAATCGTTTCCAATAAACATTCAATTAGTTTCCTCACCTGCTCTTATGTTTTCTGGTCGTCTGCTATCTCACTTGGCTCCTTCCTACCGTGGAAAGAGCCAAATGGGGCAGCAGACGATCAAAAAACATGCTTTCACATTTTCTGATCGTCTGCTGCCCCATTTGGCTCCTTCCTGCCGTGGAAAGAGCGAGAATCCACATCGTCTGTTTCACTCTGCAACCCCAGGTGGCGCCGCCGTTCCAAGACCAGCTTGCACTGGCTCGCACGTCCAAATCGGCTGCCATTTTCCCATAGGCTAAAATCGTTTTTGTTTATTTTCGGAATAAACAGGCAAGTACCGTCGTCGTTCCAAGTGTCAAACAAAATAGACCACAAAATGCGACCTTCGCGTGAAGTTTGAGCGCAAATCGAGCAGCAGTTTGCTCAGGAAAAAAATATAGTGTTCTAATTATCGTCATAACAACCTGTACACAAAGAGCGCCTATTCTATACTCTACTTACAATAATTTGTCCAGAATTACCCCTCGCTTCAAATCCCAATTGACCCCACTATTCACTACTACTCACTCCACAAAGGCAACTAGTTCTCACTTGCAGCCTCCACCACAGACATGTATCAACCCCCTCCCACCACCCAACTCAGCAGCAGGAGAACTCCACAGCCAATGAGCTGTTGCACTAGTCAGGAAAGCTTGCAAGGGGAACTGACGTGGAAAGCCCATCACACAAGTTCCATCAGAGCCACGTTGTTTGCTTTACGAAGCATATGCCAAGATTTGTAAATCTGTCTTCTGTGTGTCCAGGTCCCATCCACAGATGCAGTTAGTTGTAAAGCTGCAGATTAAAGATTTGTTGCACGTGGGGTGAACAGCACCTCCCTTCAACTGCAACCTGCAGCCAAGTTAAAACCAGGACATAAATGACCGCTTTCAAATTGCTGACTAAGACAAGATGCAAGCTAGGTTTCAGAACTGCAATAAAAATAACGAGAGGAAGACACCATCCTTTGTTACAATGACCTACCTATCCCCAAGTGTCTCACACACACTGCAGGCACACACACAAAAGTAAAATGAAGTCATGCTTGCACCACAACATATGGCCTCACCTTCTGTTTGCAGATTGGCTCTTTTGTTGCTGAAAGAAAACACAAAAACAATGTTGATGAATGCTAATGGCAAGACAGCACATATCTTAGTCAGAAGCACAAATCACTGATACAATTGCACAGATGCCTCTGCTGTGCTGTCAAAAGAGCACAGTGAAACTAAGTCAATCAGTGGGAACTGAAATCACCCGTAGCCATGCTGGAATCCCAAATACACTTTCTGTGTCCATCGGCCAATTTTTAACTGCAGAATGTACACAACTGGATGCACTGAACTGTTGTGGCGAAGATAGCCGACACTGGATGTCGTGTTTTTTTACGCATAGCTTATCACGCTGCTGAAAGGGCATGAGTTCTTTCTAGGGCGACCAGATAACACAAAGCGTTATCCATTGACATTCAAACCTCGAAGTATTACGATAACAAGCCCAAGGCCGAATAAGCAAGGCCAGCCTTCGCAGGTGCTTGAGGCAAGGCGAACGACGACATACGTACTTTAGATCACACCTAAGGTGTGTAAGCTTGAGACATCTCTAGCAAGCGTTTTTGCTGGCAAAAAACAGCCCCCCAGAAACTCTACAGTCTTTGACCGGCAAAAACCTCTGGCATAAATTGTGCATAGACATCCCCCTCCTGGGTTCATCTGATTCCATTTGCAAGTGACAGTTAATACACCTCAGCAGGAGCCTTATCTGATAATGGATAACAGTTCCTTCTAAAATGCACCATGTGAACTGACAGCACACGTAACATATTGTTAAGTACATGAATGGTAGCGGCATTACGAGAGCTAAGATCTTCTGAAAATGTACGTGTGCATTCCAAGTCTTGACCTCACCCAATAGGACACTGCATCTGTTGAATGTTACAGTTAAATCCAAAGCCCGTTATTATATTACGAAAACTTCATTTCCCTTTTTCCGGCCCTGAAGAAAATTTAACCATTTTAATTTGCATGTTCTCAAAAAGCGCGTTTTCCAAACGTCTTGCTGTTTGTTTGCAAGTGCTTGTTATGCCATTCATCTGAGTGTCTGAAATTTCTTGCGGTTTTTTGGTATCAACCAAGACCCAACTAGCAGCCCAGTCTTCTACCTTGTTGAAAGCTTTGCAAGCAGTTGTTCCACAATTTTATAAACCAATAACTGACCGTACTTCGAAAACAAAATTTTGGGGCTAAACTTGACACTTCTCTCATTTTTTTCCCCCCCGAAGCTTGTCGCAGCTGGACTACACAACGGAAAGCTAGCAAGACCATTTTTTTTTCTCTGTAAGTGCTCTCACGGGTGCACCACTGAGAGAGTGGCTCGAACAGATAGTAAAGCAAAATGAGAACTTATAAAACAACACAGCTTAATCTCAATTTTATTATACCCTATCAAATTTATAGAACAAATGGCTGGGGAGTTACCTGACTTGCCAATGCTTGATATGTTCTCTTTAACATCTTGATTATTTCTCTGAAGCTTGCAATAAAATTGTCCTCATTCTCAGGACAGAGCAGTCTTTTTACTGGCTTGCATTCTGCCTTTTTGGCCCTTTTAAAAAGAAGAGGAGACAGAGACGCACCCTGCGGGGTGTCCTCCTTGAGCTGCTCGGGTGTGGGGACCTCGAGGTTGAGCACATCGTCCAGGGTGGAGCCCACCAGCATCAGCTTCATGTTGGCTGAGAGGTTGAGATCGCGCAGGCTCTTATCGTCGTCCGCCTTGGGGGCCCCTGCGAGTCAGCCGTAGAACAACACCCACTTGATTTTTCCGAATATTGGTGCCATATTACCAATATTCACCAATATTAGGGGCTGGGGCTGTTGGTGTCTCCTGTTTTCGTCGTCGTTTTATGTAGTCACGGTACTAAAGCACTGGGAAACTCCTTTACGCCTCACTCTAGAACATAACGCGAGCTAAAAAAAAAACACTGAGACACTCATTTAGGCCTCGCGCTAGAGCGCTTCATGCTTCAAAGACAAGAGACTTTTACACAGCAAATCTGTATACCGCTACCCTCAAACGGTTTCATCTCCGTTGGCAAAAACGCCAAGGCGCCAAGAATACACTTGTACACTGCATGCTTTGTCCCTTCCCAGGTTTCACGTTAATGGAGATGGCCCCAAGATTTTTTTTTTTTTGTTGTTGTTGTTGGCTTCCACATTTCTGGTTCAGCCTACGTTTCTGACAATCGACAGGTCAAAGACCGCTTCTAGACTAAGGCAAACTTCCAAAAGTGCGTCACGTAGTGTGCGTGTTGTCTTTTCCTTCTTCGTCCAGTGCTAACGTTCGCTAGCAGTACGAGTTAATTTGCCAAAAGTGGTCTTCCTTTGAGCCTAATTATTGCTCACACCCACTCAGGAGATCCCGTCAGCTTCTCCTTCATACCGCTTGAGAAAACTAAAACAAACAAAAAGTAGGCAAAAAACGAGTGGGTTATTATTCATTTCGTCAAAGCTAACCACACACTATAGCCCAAGTAATACTCCGCCTTCCTGAAATAAACCACTGAAACAACAAAGAAAAACTCCTCCGAAATAATTTTATGTCAATCTATTTTTCTTATTTGGCTTGGGAAGAGTTAACTTCTTTTTGCATGCAAATAGGTTTGCACAGTACTTTTCCTTTCCAAGAGCAACAAGTGTCTCAATTAGATTTTTATGTAAATAAAATTCCAAAATTATCACTGACAATGTCTGCTTTAGGCTTCCTTTAGTCGTATGTTGATTTCTGATGTTTATACATTCACTATCACTGTGTCAGTTACAATATAAGCAGTGCTGTGCTTGGGTTTATACATCGTTCAAAAGGCTAAGCAAAGCTACTAATACTAATTTGCATTCCACTAATAGATTGGCAATGGCAGAACAAAGATTTTACTCTGGAGAGCCACTAACTGCTGTAAACAGCTGTGCAGGAAAAAAGCTCCATAGCAGCATGATTCTGATTGTGGCAAAGCAACCTATCAGGTGAAAACACCACCACCAACAGAAATTGTCATACTTCTTATCAGCTTTGCTCCAGTGCTTATTCAGGAACTACGAATAGGTGCCATTTTTGTATGCCCTTACATATGAAATCCCCAATAGGCATAGTTTGGAAGCTCTGTAAGTTTATGTGAATAAAGATTAAAAAAATGAAATGGCCACAGATCTGAATATTTTTTACAGCCAATGCAGTTACATTTGTAGTCCTTTCTTTTTAATGCACTGATGGTAACGTCATACCCTCTTCCCTCCCCTGCGACTGTCAAAATACTGTCCTAACTAAAATTTGACAAGTCCTAGTAAAAAAAAAATGAGCTACTTCATTGTGCTTGAATGGATATCATTGAATGGCAACAGCTCAATAGCTTAAAGCCTGCTTCTGACACAACCTCGCCAAGCAACTACTAAGCACACAAGTGCATTCTTTCAAACTTGGCACTCCCAATTCATCCGTTTACTTAAGTGTGTCGTCAGCATAACAAACAAGCAAAATTCCCTGGGGTTTTTCAGAGAAAGCAAGTGGGAAACCCACCTTTGTAAATGAGTTTCTGCATGGCCGATGGTACACCTGCGAGAGAAGGCGAGAGAAAGCCACTTCCAGCATCCACAAGCAAAGCAACCACAAAGAGGATGACAGAGCACTGCATCAGAACAACAAATACCGGTAAGCTAGAAAAACAAAGCAAAACAAATTTTAGATTAACAACCTGATCAACAAACAAATCTGTGACTAGTTTAAGTCACTAGTCTCATAAAGGTGCGGGCCTGTATCCCACTGCTGCCACCAGCTGTTACGTATTCAGCGGCTGAACGACCCACGCAGTGCCAGGAAGACATTCCCCCATTTATTCCTTCAGCAAGGCACTTTTTGTGAGCTACATGGCCAACCAGAGGGCAGCAAAAATAAAGGAAGCAGATGCTATGGCAAAAGGGGCAATCTTATCAGGAGGCCCACCGCGGCAAAAGCATAGGATACAACATAAAAAGGGGGGGGGGGGACAAACTGAACAAACATTAAATCCTCGCTCATGGTGGCTGTGGCACTGAACGAGCCGCACTTTGTTAGTGCCTACCGAGTGTTTTCTCTACATCATTAGCACTGTGCCAATTGCTTTTTTTCCTTTGTTTCTTTCTGTAATTCTCAGACAACGTTTGAAATTTCAAAATTCGTGCAACAAAAGGGAAAGGAGAAAACCACCTTGACGGCCACAATGTGGTTATAAAAGTAAGCTATACAGAAGACTTTAGACCTGGGTGGGGGGAAAATACAGAAGAAATACAGAAGATCCGGTGTTTCAACCCGCAACCACTGTCGTTCTGGGAAACTGTCATTCTACCAATTCAGCTACATTTGAGTACTCGTACCACTGCAATTCAGCTGGATGTAAACCAACGTCCCTAGAGAGTTTCCCTTAATTATAATCGGGTACAACTCAAAAACGACAATGGAAGTTGCCACTACATCTCATCACCACCACAGTTGGCCGTTTCTCTGCGTGGCGCAAAAGGTGCCTCCCTAAAAATATTTTGAACGTGACACGCGCTGTTTCTGTGATTTCTCAAACTTAATCTGCTTGTAAACTACTGCAGTGATGACAGACAAGCTAGGTGGGAAAAAGCAGACGACACCCAGTGTTAAGCGCAATGCCCTTTCAAAAACACATGCGTTTTGATATCACAAGTTCATCACTTTGGCAGAGTGATACACTATAGAGTCTATTGCCGTACCTAACATGTGCTTGGGTATAGCTGCTTTCTAGGTTTATTCCAACCAATATCAACCAGATTTCTCGTCTACACCTCCAGCTACGGCGTCATACTAGGTCCACCAGGTATCTTCAAAACGAGCCAGAAACCAACACTTTGAACACTGCAGCTCCAATGCAATGCATCTTCCTTAAAAAAAAAAAAAAAAAAAGTCCCACCTACTCTGGCGCAGCTTGCACTAGTGAGGAGAAACAGACAAGGGCCTCTCTTCCTTCGTCGGATACCTGGCTGTTGCATCTTACATAGATTTCTGAACTTGCCACTGAAAGTTCTCCATGACTGGCAGTTTTATTATTTATTTCCAACCTTTCGGACCCAAGTGCGCATTTGCCTTCTCGTCTCGTAATGAGGCGACCCAGGAAGGTGAGATGGAATGGTTTTTGCACACTATGTGCACCTGAATTCGTTGTTGGGTGTATTCTTTCCGCTTCAAAATTAACCCACTGACTGACCTAAATTACATAAAAGATTAACTAAAAGCTGAAACAGATCTGCCCCCTTAAAAGGGGGCAAGAAGAAAAGAAGGGTGCCCACCGGTGAGCCTCTGCAGCTCCTCCTTGAGGGCGGACATCTTTGACGAGAGCGCCACCTGGACGTCGTACCGCCGCTTGTTGTACATCACCACCAGGGGCACGGCGCTCTCGGGGGTCGCCTCCTCCCCCTCCTCCTTTTGCCCCTCTGCCTCCGTCGCCTCTCCCCCCTCCCTTGTCACGCTCTCCGTCGACGGCTTGGCGTCCACCATCACGCCCTCCGTGTCGCCCTCCTCTGCAAGGCGTGCCACCCACCACCCAAAACGTCAGAAAAAGCCAGGGGTGACGACACTAATTGCTTGCACAAAACACTGTCACTGACATGAGAAAAAAAAAAAAAAGAAAGGAAAAGGGCCATTTGAACCCGTGAACGTGAGTGATAAGCGAAGCTTTTGGCACATGACAAACCGGACGCAGAACTTAGGCGAAAGGTATACAAACAAATTTTATTTCTTTCGAGAGCTTAAAAAAAAAAAAGAGGAGAGTTTTGTGTCTCGTACACTATAAGTACACACAGTCGTAACCATAAATTTTGCAACAGTTTTACGCGATTAAACCAAGTTTGTTGAGAAAAAGCTTGGTGTTTGGTTTAGAGTGGGCAAAGAAGGTGCACACAATTGTATGGCAAGGCAAAACACAGGTGCTGCTAGGCACAGTGCCCACGTGGGGGCAAATGCAATGGGAAGTTAGATTCAAACAGTGCCTTGCATCCTTTTCTGATGGCACATGCCCTTACCTTGCCCCTATCCACTTCCCTGAAACCCTCCCATTGGAATGAAAAAGTTACTAGACGCTTTTACTGCAGGGGCAGTTGCCACACAGAACTGCATGTGCTGTTGCTTGACCTAGAGCACACGAGGCGCTTGCCTGAAGGTCACACGGACGTTACCAGGCGTTACCTGGGTTTTTACCTGGAATAATAGGCTTGTTTGTTGTTCTTCGGAAGGAAGTGCCAAGAGTGCAGAATGTGAGGACAGGTGGTTAGTACATGCAAACACAAGAACCCTACCTACCTCCATCCACTCCTCACTAATGAGTTGTTCCTGCCACTTCCCATTGAAACCAACGTTGAAATAAACTTTCATTTGATTTCATTGTTGTTCTTGGTGAGGGATGACTTAATTCTCCTTCTTACCTTACTGGTGACACATCATTGCCCCTTCAAGACAAACTAACGAGGGTCATCCATTCTACACTAGATCAACTAAAAAAAATCTGACGCATTTAAATTAGGAAGATTTTGTTTACCTCAACTGCTGGTACAACACAAATTCTCCAATCACTGCCCCCTCTCTTTGATAAAAGTTCGGCGAAAAATTCCAAACACTTTCCCAGCATTGGCTGCAGCTGGCTCACAGCCTGGTCTGCGCATTCCGTTGTTTGTTGTCATGAAAACCAAAGCAAAGAAGCAACGAACCGATCTTTTTTTTTACCTCACTCTCACTCCAAATGTATCAATAGGTCGAGTGTTCACTTGGCTTCTCCAACGCCCCCCCCCCCACTCCGCATGTAACCGTGGAACTCCGAAAGTAAAACTCCAAGAGAGCAGTTACTAATCATCTATCAAGGTGGATGATTCTGCAAGGCTCTCAACTGCGATGATGATGATCACAATGACCATTATGGCTACAATGGTGGAAATGCCACGGAGAAATGAAGAAATGGTGGAAATGGAGAGCAAGAGAGGTAAGAGAACACGCCGGTCCACTGAATGACTATACATCATGGCCCACTGTGAGCGGAGGGATCACAATACCATGCCTCTCGGGAGAGGGCGCAGCAGTGTGCGACCAATTCCTCTTCATCTGGGAAAATAGACTGCGCATGTTTATGTGCGTGCACGCCTGCCCATCCCATGTCACCGTGCTCTATTTTGCCAGAAGCTAGACATAAGCTACATACTGCAAAAGAAAACAAAGCAGAAAACGTGAGAAGGCTGGGCCACTTCAGCTATAGGTTGTATTCACTGGCGAGGCACACATGGAGTCCACCATGTCAGTGCGCCGTAACTGGTTATGTCGGGCTCCACAAGATGGCAGTACTTGTCCATGCTAAGCACATGATGTGTGTTGGACGTTCCAAACTGTACCAACCGAATGCTAAGTAACTGCTCAAGTACAACGCGAGTGTGATTAATAACATCTATGTTGACACCACTGTTGAGGATCGGGTTGAAACGGAGCAGACAACACACGCCTGTGTTTTGTTTTTGTCTAGGCGTGTGGGCATAGGGGCACAAGCTGTGCCATGTCCATGGCCGTTTCTAATGTTGTCAAGCGAAGAAATTGACAGCTAAACGCTTCAATGAATACCACCTATACACCAGCACCGAATTTCGGCAAATTTCCCTCATGAAAGACTAACCTGTGTAGCTGATTTTTGCGCTTCTTATATGCAGTCCTGTCTACTTGCGAGCCATACCTTTTTTAGAACAAAGAAAAACCACCGCCAACAGGTGCCCGCTAGTAGTAAACCCACCTACTATTCCCACAGCCACCACAGAGGAGGGATCACCCTCTTGATAGCTTGATCTCTAGTCTGTGGTGCAGCACTACCGTCCCCCGCGAGAGTTCTCCGCTCACCCTGTGTTGTGGGTGCGCCGTTCTGGCCCTTCTCCTCACAGCTGGTCTTGGGAATTTTGGCCTCGGTCTCCCCGCCCTCTTTGTCGACAGTCTGCTGCTGCTGCTGCTGGCCACCGCTGTTCTTCTGAACACCCATGTCCGCTGCAAGCAGGAACGGAGCACCCGTCACGCTCACCCTCCACTGTCACTTGCACATTTCTAGCCATCACCCCGCACGGCACTGTAGCAAATTCACACTGCCTCACACCTCACATTTGTTTGAATTGAACAGAGTGCAGGGAGTTCTCGTCTGCGCAACGCCTGATCTAGTAATTCCTGTACACAAGTTTGCTCTTGTCTCACATTGAACTAATACCCCTGTCACACGGGCACTTTCAATTGCGATTGAAGAGAATCGCGATCGAGTTTTCGAGTGCGCTCGACGCACTGCCGCTGCTACACGGCCCGTTTCAAGCGCAATCGAGAAGTTGCACCGGTTGCACTCGTGTACGCAAGATGGCGCTAACAATGTACTTCTGGCTGGCGTATGATAATTTTGCGTGGTCATAGGTATACGCAACTACATAAATGTTACCGCACACTTATTTGGGTCTTGACATAATTTGTGGCGTTAGTTGAAGTTGTCACCTTCTGTGCCATTTACCGAGCGGGGACGAGAGTATCGCCGCTTTCGTTCAATCGCGCTTGAGAAACCAGGATTGAGTTCAAGCGGGATCGAGGTTGATCGAAATTGAAACTGCCGTGTAGCAGTGCCCGATCCGGATTGAGCTTGGCCCGGATCGACTCAATCACGATTGAGAAGTGCCCCGGTGACAGGGGTGACACGCTGCCCTAATTGATCACCGCCTTGACAAAATGTCATGCACTCCGACAGCCCAAGTTACAGACAGCTCGGGTATCTTGCCAGTCGATAGACGAGGGCAGAGAAAAAAAGTTACTTGTACAATTGAATCCTGCTACAATGAAATTGACAGGACGAGTGAAAAATTTTGTTGAATCGGAATTCGTTGAGTCGAAATCTGCCCCAACATACCACGGAAGGGTAAGAAGAATAGTCCCGTATATTACCTGCATTATTGACAGCATAATGCAATGTTTAGAAAAAGGAGTGATGCGCAATTATGTCGTGTTTATCAGCTAACAAACATACCAATGGTTATATGTTTTATATCTGCACATAAGGAGCAGGGGGAAATGCAGTGGCAAAACATACTGTTGTAACCACACGACATATCTACCGAGCGGATTACTTGCAGATAGCTACTAGGCCGTCAGTTCGAAGCCCGCCTCTCGCATGTGGCAGGAGCGGTGCCTATATCTTATCCCCTGACTATGCACGGCTGCAACTGACCTTGGCAGGCAAACTGGGCACCCTTGCCTTTATCAGGACCGCACACTCGCGATTCAGATATGATGACTAGGGTTCCAGATTCAACATTAAAACTATTTTTGATTTTGACTTTGAAGGATTGTAAAAGACTGCGAGGACAGCTGCTCGCAATGCATACATGTTGGCACTGCACCAGCAGCAGGGCACATGTTTGTGCCACACGCAATTCCAGCTGGATACGGATTGGCTGCGGCTTTGGCTTGGTAAACCGGGCCTGCGCCTCTTGTAAAGATGGCCAGTCACATCGTTATCACCATCAAACAATGGCGTCCATTTTGTTTTTGTTCATAAATGGTGGTGTGGGTGCACGGCGCAAGTTTTTTGGTGAAACTGAGTGTCCTGAATGTATAAAAAGTTAGATAGCTGACGGGGAATTTGAAATATTTCATTGAAGCAGAAATTTCGTTCAAGCGGAGTTCATTGTATCGGGGTTCAACTGCACAGACTAGGCATTAACGGTGCCAAGGAATTGCCAATAACCCTAAAGGAAACGCATGATGACATCAAGCCAGACATGCGCACACTGATGAATTAATCAGCTACCCTTTCTTCAATGCTGGGTACCTTATAAAAGACGTGTGTTTGCTCAGTGCAGAAACTAAGGTTAATTCATTTTGCCCAGGGAATCAGGGCTAAAACGGTAAAGTTGCTGCTACCAAGTTCAAAAGGTGGCACAGACATTCACAAACATATACAGGCTCGCCCTTCCTTGCTTATGAGGTGGGCATGCCACAGGAATAAATTTAAATAGTAAAGATATGGTGTGGCTATCACTTCCAGGTTTATTTTTTTACCATTTCCCCTGGGACTAAAAAAAGCACGTGAGACAACCTTGAGAGGCTACCCATCCAGTGGGATCAGTAACGTCTCAAAATGTCAACGAGTACTAATTTGAGTAACGGCAATTTCAGTTCTTGATGGCTGACCATGAGCCCGTTCGTTCGCACCCACTAGTGAAACAGTGAAAGACAGGGCTCCTAAAAGAAACACCAAACACAGACACATGCGTTTGTTGTTCCTCTAAATTCCCACATTTCCCCCACTATGGCCACTAGGCACAGTGCCAAGTCCAATTATACTCCCGTTCATGGGATTGAAGATAAGAGTCTGCAAGTAATATCTGAATCCCAGAGCATAGATCGCACTAAGCTGAACACAAAAGAAGTGTCACACCAAGCCATGAACTTTCAATGTGTTTCCAGGCAAAGCTCTTATGCCTTGTACTAGAACCACACTCCCCCCAACTAACACACTAAGCTTCTAGTCACAATCAGCGCGAGGATGGAGAGGTAAACAGCCTTTTTTTTTTTTTCAATGTTTACATTCTTACTAATAAGCAACCATGTCCAACAAACCAGGTAGTGTAGAAAGCAACCCCGCTGTCACTAAGATTTGCACTCACAATGCAAATGACTCACTGGGTAAAGAAAAACAAGCCCATCCAACAACAGCAGCTACGCATTGTGAACCTCAGTGCAGATCTTCCCTTAGGAGACAGCACAATCGCTACAAAAAAGTCACTGTCCCTGCATACAAGTCTGCAGAACAAAGCACACAATGTGCTTAGTCCCATTCAATACCTTTACTAGAGAACTTTAAGCAGAAAAGCTTTTCTATTTAATGTCACTGACACCAACCGTCCTTTATAGCCCTAACCGCCAAGATAATAAGTTACTAACACCATGAATAGCTGTATTAAAAATGTGCATAGCTGTTCCCCTACTAACAAGTCAAGTACTGAACAGCTAACCAATGCAACAAACTCTGTGCCACATATGCTTGCTATTGAAGTCACCAAGGCACAAAGAGGAAGAAGAGCGATTCAAATAAAAAAAAAGGAACTACAATGACAAGCTACTACATGTAAAGCAAGAGCATGTCATTTTGAGTGGTTTACGCGCCAAAGCTACAAGTCAGCTATGAGGCACATCATCGTGGAGGGCTCCAGATTAATTCTGACCACGGGGGGGGGGGGGGTGATCTTCGCATGTGCTGAAAACTGAATATGCGGGCATTCTTGCTTTCCACCTCCATCAAGAAGCAGCCACTAGGCCGGGATCAAACTTCCGTCCTGGGGTTCAGCATCACAATGCCTTAGCCACTGCAGCAGATTCAGACGGCATGCAACAATAGAGAGACACTGGGTTATCTGGAGTGACGCGATCTAGGAGCGAGCTGCCCAGATAAGGGGAGGATAAGTGATGGCACTTTAGCATGCCTGCTAGGACAACAAAGACCTTTTCTTTCCTTATTTCTGTGAACGCATAAATAGATCCACATGACAAGCAGACATATATATCTTAACCAGAGAAAAACTTATCTTCGTGTGTGGTGCCAACATTGACAGCCCTCAAAATCAATACAAATTAATGATACATAATAAGCAAAGTGCCCCCAGCGATTATAGAAGTTCATCAAAGTTTTCTAAGAACATCCCTAGACAGTGCTTTCAAACAGCTGAATTGGAATGGAAATAACAGTACACAGAGAAAGCTGAACTGAGTGGCAGAGCACTGAATTCCGCTTTCCTTGTTTGCCATTTGCAGCTTAACATTCGAAATTTTTTGTGACGTGTTTGTCTCTGTGGTTTGTGCTATGCTTACTTGCCAATGAGCGACCCAGCTGCATAAAGCCGTTTCGCAAACATAAATAGCATTAAGCAGCTCCCATATGGGCCAGAACGATAATAAAAGACTGCCGGGAAATCGGCATGTTCCCCCGATAACAATAACCAAAGTTTTCACAAGCATTAAGCTCATGTTACCACCTCACATCACTCTGTTAGGGAGCAGATTCTAAGCTATTCCTTTGTCACTCAAGCTTGACGACAATGCATGGCAAGCCACATTGCTCTTAAATGTCAGTTCATTTTGAATGCAGTGAGCCCAGTTCCATATTCAAGTGTCTCTGCTGACAGATGGGGTGCTAAGCAGTGCTCGAATGCTGCAACAATAGCCCGGAATGCTAGCTAAAAGCCACTGAGCTGTTTCGTCAGAGACATTTGTCATACTGCCGTTTTGTTAGCCGGGAACGGAACACGGCTTCTGAACCACTATTGCAGTAGTACAGTACAAATATGCGCCGCGATAATGTCAACTCACGACCAGCAATTGAATGAACAAGTAAAATACAAGGTGTTAGTTTTACGAATTATAGTTAATGAAAAACATCAGGAGTCTTTTTTTTTTTTTCGATGTGTTGGCCGTAATGTGTGGCTACACCTGCGAAAATACCACACCACCACATACAAATAAATCAAGACGCATCTTGACGCGGTGTGTTGTTGCAGCGATGATTATGGGGGGAAATGTAATGTTCGCGCTGCACAAATAAGCTGCCTAAATAAGGGAACACACGACTTTCCACGCCGGTTTAGCTAACGTCTCAAAACAAAAGAGTACAACCAGCATCAACGTCAACAAAACACGCGTTGCGGGCCTATCTGAAGGGAACTACATTTCACTCTCGCGAATCGCAATATACGTTGCGAATTGACCATTCTGGCCATTGCGAACAAAATTAGCAAGCTGGACAGCTCGTAATTAGGTTAAGTAATTTCGCGTCCACTGGTGTCAGATTGCAACATAAGCACTTGCGCAACCACTGATGCGCCCAAACGGCATAAAATGACTTGCAAAATTAAGATAGCTAACACCAGAAGCCAACTAGAGCGCCAACACAACCCACCACGTGCACTCATCAAAAGCCTAATGCCGTCACACCAAGGAAGAAACGAGCGAGCGAGCAACACGTTTTGCGGTGCGTAAACACAACAACGCAGCTCAATGACGATGCGTTTTTTTTTTTTCTCTCTCTTTTTGAATACAAGTTTGAACTAGCAAACTCGAACGGTGCTGATTTTATAACCTCTAACTAAGGAAATGCGGGAACGCGGACAACGGAAGCCCGTGCAAGCTGGGCTGAAGAAAAAAAAAAAGGGCGCAAATTGAGCAGCTCCGAACGGTCGACGCTGGTAGCCCAAACAGCTGAGCTTTATGACCCGCAAACTGACGCGTCAACTACGTCTACTCCCCGCTTTTCAAGAGGCTGCTGGTGTAGACTTACTGCTCGAGGAATCGTGCGGCCTCTTAACGCTCGCGTCCATTGCAGTCCGAGCGCGCTAAACTCGATAATCGTTATTATCGCGTCAGCAACTCACTTTCGCCATCGCTTGTGTTGTTTTCAGAAGCCATGTTTATGAGTGTCTGCGGAGCTAATTTGTTAACAAAACAAAATTTTGTGAAAATATACGCTAAGACACACAAAAAATTATAAAAACAAAAAATTTAATATTTTTAACATAATTTTTTTGTTTTATTTACAAAAAAAGTTGTTTTTCCTACCCTTTGCTGCAGCGCTCTTTTTGGTCTGCACGCGCCGTGCACGCTGGCGCACGCTCGCGGAAGAAAGTCGCCAGTTTTGCGGAAACTCTGCTGGCATAACGAGGCGCGTGATCGTCTGCAGTTTTGCCTGCAATCCAGGCTTGAGATTTTTTCAGAACTTCACTCCTCTTGACAGTGTACGATGGCATATTGCATGTGGAATGGCGCCGAGAAGTACCGAGACACGTTTGTGGCAGGTAAGCGATACTGGCGATACCCCGAAACTTCGTTGATTCGCGACCTTGACATCTTGCACCTGTCGTTGCTATCGCAACGCTCTGACGGCCGCTGCCCTCTGCTAGCGCTAAGCTGCCACTGACCTGTCACGTGTGTGTTCCGTGCCACGAGTGTCAGGAGTCGGTTAATTCATTCGTGGTTTCGCGTTTGGAACACACAGCGCGGGCCAATTTTTACGTCTCGACAGGAATCGGGTGACGGTATAGGAACGCAGCCGGATGACTGACATGGGCAGCAATGCGGAACGAAGTAGCGGACGTGTGGTTTCCTGTAGGCCCGCGATAATCGCGCAGCGTGTTCTTGGCGGAAAGCGATTTTCTACGCATGAACTCAGCTGCGTAGTCTGTCGCTGTGCGCAAAAAATTTGTTGAACTAGCAGTTTGATAAGATCGCGATTGGACAGCGTATGGTATTGACATGTTGAAGTTGTGAGCTGTGTTTTACAGTGAAGATTGTAGTTCAAACGCTATGTGCGGTACGTCCTGCTTCATGCGGATCAAGGGACTGAGAGTACATTTCTAGCCGTGAACGTTCATCAACTGTAGCCTCAGTTACCGCTATTATAAATCTATGTTGACAGCTGTAGCTTTTCTAAACTCACGCAAGGGATTGACAGCATCACTCTTCGAAATTTACCAAATTACGAGCGCATTCCACAGGCTCCCTTGATCAGGTAATGATAATCGGAGCCGTAGCTCTCCATAAAAGGCTCTATATTGTGGACTCAATGAGAAACTGATGTGGGTTCAATTCAGGGTGCAACCTGGCCAGACCGTGCTTCATTCAATTCTTGACTGCATCATTGCCTTCTTGTTTGAAGATGACGGGGGCGCATGTTCTTTAGCTTAGCCAGAGTATGCTGGGTAAAGAACCCGCTAACTCACAATCATGCGCACTTGAGCTCGGGTGCCACAGAATGGTGCGTGCCCACGGGGGCTGCCCTTTTACATATGTTTAGGCAGGGAAGGGAAATCTTTACGTCCAGATGAAATGCACCCATACGGAGACAGAGGAAGGCCTTCTCATAAACTCATGCAGTTGAAAAAAAGTTCATCCTGGTCTAGGGTGGTCGCTCTGCAAACTGAGCTCACTGCGAGGCTAGCTGTTCATAGTACAAAAGCGAATTGATCAACAACTAGAAGTGAGGAACAAGCGTTAATTGAGCAGTTTAGGAGAAATCCTCGAGGTGGACGAGTTTTTGCAAGCGGAAAATTTGACAGAGTGATGTTCTGGCAGTCCGATAGGCAGGACTCTGGAACCGCAATCAAGTATGCTAACTGGTTAGCAGCAAAATGCAGGGCTTTAGGCTAGTTGTTACACAGCTGGTCGAAGTGAAACAGTGCACACACACAAAAAAAAAAAAAAATGACCGCCACCCTGCCCTGCGAAAGGGGATGTCCAGCGAAACTTTTGTAAACCACTACACATGCCCATTTTGGAGGGTATGAAATGTTCCTCATCATCTCGACGGGCTTGTCACTTGCGCTTGGCTTCTTTGGCAGCAGGGACTGACGTATGCGCTCACCCTCGAATGATGTGAACCCTCCCTTTTTGCGAGCAGCTGCAAACCTAGTCTTTGCCAGAAACGCATAAGGGGGTCCTGTTGTTCACGGGTGCCTTAATGTCTGTCATGTGGTTTCGATGCTTGTTTTGTGGTTCTTGTAACGAATACTGAACTCCGTGCTGTATGCCTGATTGCAAAGAAAGATCGCGCTGGGCTCCTCTGGCGGCAAATGCTGGGTTCTGCCGAGCCTGACGCATGCGCTCGGCGTATTGGTGAGAACTACTGGGTCCTGCCTGGGCTTTTTGTTTACGACACGACATTTTCAGCCCAACAAGAGGCTAACAGCTCACTGTAAAAAACAAACACAAGTCAATAGACAGACAACACTTGTGTTGTGTGCCCTTGGCCTTTGTTCCTATTTTTCGCATGCTGTTTTACACCCACGAATGTTTCGACGCATTCTCAACAGGAATAGCGGTATAAGCGAGGAGTGCGCCATCAGGCTTATCCACGCTTTCATCCTATGCCACATTTCTTGCGTCGTGGCTATGCTCAATTGGAAGAAAACCGAAGAGAAACGCCTCGATACCATGATTTGTCGTGTTTTTAAGGCAGCTTTGGGGCTTCCTATCAATGCATCCACAGATCTCCTACTGAAACTAGGGGTTAACAATATGTTGTCAGAAATCGCAGAAGCCCAGCACACTGCGCAGGTAGGTCGACTGTCAGGCACTAGAGCAGGCAGAGACATTCTGGTCACTCTGGGCATCTTTACCGAACAGAATAAGGAGAGTGTTAAACACCTTAGCAGAGAAATCAGAGACTCCATCGTGGTCCGTCCTTTCCCCAGAAACGTCCACCCTGTCTTTAATCAAGGAAGGAGACTGTCTCGAGCCAAGGCACTTCTAGCTGCAGCTCTCGAGAGCCCTACGGAGTCGGCTTTTGTAGATGCTGCTCAGATAAATGGAAGACAGGCCTTTTCGATAGCCGTCATTGATGCTCAAGAACGGATGTGCAACGCACTTCCCGTGTTTACCAAGAATCCGGAGGTTGTTGAGCAAATGGCCATTGCACTTGCTCTGCTTGATCCTCACCATAAGGTCATTTATAGCGACTCTAGGGTGGCCACTCGCGCCTTCGCAAAAGGAGTGGTTGATGCCAAAGTCTCCAAGTTATTGGATGATAGACACATTAGTAATCATTCGATAGTCTGGTTTCCAGCCCACATGGGCGACCTCGGGGGAGAACAGCGGAATTTCAATGAATCCGCACACGAGGCGGCGCGAGGACTCATCAGCCGCGCACCCTCCCAACCACCCCAGTCTCCACAAAGGGCTTTCAAGGATCAACTTCAGACATACAACGAGCTCACCAAGCACTTCTACTTAAATCGACGGGAATTTGCGCTCCCACACAAAGGACTCAACAGGGCGCAGTCAGTCACTCTCCGCATGTTACAAACGGACTCATACGCCAATCCTTGGAGGATAAGCCACATTGACTCGGACTACGACGGAACTGCTACGTGTTCAAAGTGTGATGGGCGTGTGAACTTGGGTCATATGTTGTGTGGTTGTACTACGCAAGCCTCCTATCTGTAGGATAAGGTCAAGTGGGACAGTGCTCTGAGGAGCAGTGAACTTAAAGATCAACTCTGGGCTGTCCAGAAGGCCCGCGTAGCGGCGGAGAGTCTCGGGCTCCCCGTCCAGACGTGGGAGATGCCCTCTACACCTTGAGACCGGTCAGGTGTCCTTCAGGACCCTTTTTGGAAATAAAGTTTCACCACCACCACCAGCCGATGACTCCATCCCCTTAATTGTAGATAGCATTACTGTAATCAGACGTGACCGCAATAAAAGGGCCTGCTCAGTAATGACACCTTCTTTGCTGTGCACTAGGGGAAGAGTCAAAATAACGGTGCTACGCCATGACGGGCCAAACACCTGCTCAGGTCCTCAAAAAATAAATCACTGCAGCAGTGTTGCTCAGTCATGAAATGGTTTATTTGCTCGGTAATTAAATACAGTAAAAGCTCATTGGTTCGAACTGCAAGGAGGCGCCATTTCCGCTCAAATTAATGAAAGTGAAAGGAAGTGAAGAAAAGCAGTACTATCGCGATACGCGAAACACAAACAACGAAACGCATGGCTTTCAGTACATGCCACACATCCTGGTGGCAGGCTGCGGATGTACAGTAGAACAAATTACGAGTTTGTGACAAACCTTGGTATGTAAAGACCATAGTCTTTCCATCGTTTGTTGAGTGCTGTGCATGAAATAAAAAAATTAAGGAATATAGCGGTGCACACCGTTTTTCATGCAGCGAAGCGACTAAGTTAGATAGCGCTCATGTGAGCAGGCACCGAGGGTGACTGCAAGACAAATGAAGATGCTCATACGCCGAATGATGGTCTTTCCTTATTAAAGGAGCCATGAAGACAAAATACAAGTTGGGTTCACTAGAAAGACTGCTTAGTCCCGATAACAATGATACCAATATCGCCGTAATCTTCAAACAAATAACGCAGATATTAAAGAAAACGTGTGAAGCAGTCGCGACCCCATAGCTAATTTCCTGCAACTTTTCTATGACGTCACGGAACCTTGTTTGCGCGCTTGGCGGCCGCCTAACTGACCTGTCTCAACGACGCATGACTGGACGTCTGTAATGGGGCCTCTAGTGCCATTTGACCACATCACTTGAATGCTAACGTGCAGTTAACGCACTGAAAATTGTGTTTTATTGTTGGCCCGTATGACGTCATTCTTGCTCATAACACGTCACTGTGGCGCAAAATTTGAAAGTTTTTAAATACTTCTTGCTTTTTTTTTTTTTCGTTAAAAAACATCTTTTGGCGCTGTGATGGAGCTTAGTGACATACTGAATCCTAGTTCTTTTAAATTAAACTAAGTTGTATTTTCTCTTAATGGCTCCTTTAAGGTTGGACACGAACTCTCATAACTTGCGCATGCACACGTTGTTCGTCGCCAGGAATTTAGACATGTACCGAAAGCCGCGCTTCGTTGTTCGTGTTTCAATGTATCACAATAGTACACTGTGGTTGCGAAGCAATGGACATGCCAACAAGTTCGTGGTTTATAAATTCTGTGATTCAATTTGCATTTTGCCTTTTAAGGCGATAGCCTGCAATGATGCTTGTACGAGGAAATGAAGCCGGAGGCCTTCTTTTTGACTTCTGCAAAACTGACATGATTTCCAAGCAGACAGCCGTACATGTGTTTTGCCGTCCATCTGCTCGTCGTCACCGGCAGCGACAGGCTCTGCACCTCTGACCTGAGATATGATGCCCTCATTTGTCAGCGCGCCACTGCACTCTTATCCACATCAACGTAGTGTGCAAAAAACGCATCTTCCAAAATGCACATCTGGGGATTTTAGGGTGGTTTTGCTTTATTTTACTATCTTTCTCTGTTATTCTCTCCATTCGGCAGGGGATGCAGCTTCGTGTGTAGGCAGCGGGTGCGTTTCACTGGCTGTCTACTAGGGGTCACGCCACCGGTGCGGTGGCACTTACTTCGAAATATCAGTGGAAGAACCTACTCGCGTTTGAGTTAATGGCTTGGTTATACAGGCTTCAGTGGGTCTTGGCCGGTCGAAGTTGTAGTTTTAATTATCCATAATTTTGAATTGGCAAAGTTTGAATTCATGAGCTTTCACTGTACACGGTATTCAAAGTACAGAAGGTTGCCCTAAGCTCTTTTTTTCTGAGTGGATACTACCTGTTAGTGCTGTTAGTAATTGGTCGTTAATGCAAATTTTGGAAAGCCCAAAGAAGTTGTACGGAATGACTGGGAAACTTCGAGGTTATACTCTAATGTGGTAAAATGTATATCAACTGTTAGAAGTACAGAAGAGGGAGTTCTTTTAAATGAATGTTCAGATGAGAGTTTAATATCAGCTGCCGGTGAGTTCTAAGCCACAGGAGTGGTGACACGCATTTGTATGTCGTAGCTGCTTTGTACGCAAATAACTATTCAGAGTCAAAGTGGCATTATTAAGGTTTTTCCTATTAGGTGGTATCATACCCCTAAGTTATTTGAGTAGCACCTTCTTCTGTTGAACTAAGACAGCAATACCTGGAAGCGAATTGAAACAGCTGTAACAAACAGGACAAAGGACAGAAACACGAAGACACACACTTGGGGGGCTATTACCAAGTTTTTTTTTGCTCAAACTCTAGCCAATTGCTGGTGTGGGGAGCGGTTAAAATTTGACTAGTAGGGTTCGTCCTGTTTTGTAGTCTTTCTCGTGGTTGTTCTACTAGTCAAAGTTTTAACGCTTTCCACACCAGCTATGCAGCACCAACTAGGCTTTACAGATGCCCCGGTAACGTTAATTTCTAGCCGATTTTTTGGCAAAGGTGCTTGCTACCCTAGAAGCATAAGCATGCATGTGTCAGAGGTTTCCCCCGTGTTCAACGATTTGTTTTTTTGTTTGTTTGTTTTGTTTTTCAGTTTGGACGTTTGAGTATTGGGTTGGTACTTCTTATTTCTCATGCTGTATCTCCTGATTTGGAAACAGTTAGTGCGTATCTTTTTTTTTTTGCTTAAAATGGGTTTCTGCCGTGTGACAGTTTTTATTTTTCTTGATGTGGGTTCTTTTGTAATTTTTTGTCGTAGAATGGGTTTTTATTATAACAGTTCCTGCTTAAATAAGTGCTGTGGCCACTATATTTTTTGTGTGATTAAAGCATGGTAATTTATATGTATTCATCACAAAATTTTTTGTAATGTACCATTCCCTTCTGCTGTCTTGCTTGGTCCTTAGAGGACAGCGGTATATACTAAAACAAAAACTGTTTCTGTCTCTTCGTGTTTTGTCCCTTTTTTGTGTCTGTATGCTGCTTAGCTTTTCTACTGCAGTGGACACAAATTGATGATGAGGATGCAACTTAGTTTTTTTTTTCTGATTTTCTTTCTTAACAACATTGTGGCAATGAGTACTTGCGCTACCAAAAGGCCTTACCTTTGTGTGAAAATAAAATTTAATCTTTGCTTGACGGTGACCTGTTATATTCAGCAGTTCCTGGTTACTGTCATTTCCTCAGTGTAGTTGATGGCCTTGAAAGCTCTCGTGTGAGGGCATGTACGGCCACGGAAAAAAGTTGACAGACCATGAAAATGGCAATTTTAGTCTATTTCTGTTCAGGTATCAACTCCACAAACTGCCCTGTACATGTGAGATGTCATATAGTTACTGAAGTAATGAAAAATGCCGCACATAGTACCCCGGGCTGCTGTGTGGCCGAGAAATACCCCAAAATTGCTGCTTTCGTGGTTCGTAAACTTTTGCTCTTAGGTGTACAGTTCTAAGCTGTGCCGCTTTCGGGTCATCGCGAGCAACTCCTTGTCTCCTTGTTCGCAGGTACCTACGTGTGCTCCCAGTGCGGCTACGAACTGTTCTCAAGCCGATCCAAGTTTGCCCACCACTCCCCGTGGCCATCCTTCACCGAGACGGTACACGAGGACAGCGTGTACAAGCGGCCAGAGATCGGCCGGCCAAGTGCACTCAAGGTGGGTTCACTTTGCGCAGGAGTTTCACCTTTTTGTCACGGACCTGCCGGGGTGGCTGAGTGGCTAAGGCATTTGTGCTGCTGAGCACGAGGTCGCGGGTTCGATTCCCGGCCGCGGCGGTCGCTTTTCTGATGGAGGCGAAAAGCAAAAATGCCCGTGTGTACGAGATTTCGACGCATGTTAAAGATCCCCAGGGGGTCTAAATTAATCCGGAGCCCTCCACTACGGTGCGCCTCATCGCCTGCGTTGCGTCAGCGCGTTAAACCCTACAATCAGTCGAGCAATTTTTGTCATGGAATGATACGCTTGCTGGTTCACGGTGAAAATTTATCCGTATGTACGCACTTCACAACGGTTGTCAGCATGATATCATCATAACTACACCTTGTTAAGTAAGGGATGAGAAGTGTAAGGTTTAGCTCGGTCACGATCACTTTCCACTTGAGGGACTGTGATGTGTCGTGTCCTTAATGAGAACCAGATTGAGGCGGAGTGCATGTGTGTTTGCGCGTGTATAAGTGTCATCGTCATCACTGTCATCGTATTCGACGTTCTTACCCATTTCTATGATGCGGGTACTGGCCGGGATTTTCTTTTTTCTCCATTAACAAGCCTGGTACATTATGGTTGGCCTTTCTTGACAACTTCCCATTGGCTAAGGCATTGTGCAGCTGAAGATGTGGTCATGTTTCGAATTTCCAAATGATGCAAACGAAACTCTGGTGGAGCAGCAAACTGCACTAGACACATCAGCGCAAATGACGTTTGGTGCTTTATAGTTTATTCTATGTGATCCTGATTAACGGGCATGGCGTGTCGAGTTGAGTGCACCTTATAATTAGGGCTCTATATATTGCATTTTATAGCAGAATCATGCGTTGTTGTTTGTACGGGATAATTTCACGCTGTCACTTTCAAATTCTGCACTACACATCTGCAGTGACATAATATAGAGGAAATAGTGTTATCATCTGTCAGTTGCACATCGACCTTGAAGTGGTAGAGTCAAACAAAACTTAAGGCATTATCACAATCGCACGGTCATGTTTCTTGGTGGTGACTTTGGTCGGCACACACCAGCAGCACAAGCGAATCCCTGTGGCATCAAGGTCCCAATGAGAAAATGGCCAACACGCCACTGCTGCGTCTGTTTTTCTTAATATCTAGACTAATTGCTTGAAGAAGCCATGCAGACAACCTACAAGTTTGTTTTATGCGAAATATTTTGTATTTTATAGTGCCCCCAGCGCTTGTCCGGCAGCATACGATGCTTTATTCACTAAGAAATTGGTCTTAAATTGATCAATTTCTCAGTTGAAATTTCGCTTCTCCCACCACATCGTATGTTTTGTGACGTCTGCGATGATGTAACCAAGACAGGTATTCAAGCGAACGTTGGTGTGCTGTTTAGTCGGCAGCGGACTGCGGAATGCGTTGTTTACAGTTAGTCCTCCTAGATGGCGCCACCATACTGCGTATAACTGCCGCCTGCCTTTGCTTTGCTTCTGGCCATATTTGCACCTGGCTTGTTTTTGTTACTGCAGGTAGTAATCGTTTCGTGAAACATGGGGTATGCTCGACAAACAGGGTCACGTAAGACAATGTCTCTTACGCCAATCAGCCAGGGTTGTGCGAGACAACCCCAAAGCGCCCAACTACTGTGCAGCTAAAGCAAGCGTAGTGCGCACAATACCAGCAGCAGTATGCACTGGTACTTCTGTGTTTACGTGCACTCTCATTACTTCCTTTGTTTATCCCTCCATTCTCGCTGCTGGTAAAATGAATATGCGTTACATTTAAGCAAAAATAGCTTGTTCTGCGAGCTTATAAGACCTGCCTAACTTGCATTTGCTTAGGTATGCCTGCCTTAGCCGATTGCACAGCTGTGCATATTACGTCATAGGTTCTGTTGTGGGGAATGAGCTAGTGAGCCACATAGCCTTCCCTTTTTTTCGTAATTATAGTATAGCTTATTTGAATGGAGCTTACGTTAAAAGTGGTGTCAGTATGATTCTAACGAGGCAATATTTTGAATGAACCAAACTTGTGTTTTGTCTGCATGACTCCTTAATGTTTGCATTAAAATTTATGACACTGTTATTTGGCAAAGCAGTTTTTTAAACAAACCAAATGTTCAGTTTTTTTTTTCATTGTCGCCTTATAAATAGCTTGGGAGAAAATACGCTTCTGTAGTTTCTTTGATGACAACTACCTCAAAACAATCGCGTGATGCTAAACGAGGTCACAATCACTCTTTTGCCTCATGCTTTCTGACAGTCGAGGTTTTTCTTAGGCCACCCATCATCATTCGCACTTAGTATGAGTGCCTGCGAGTGCGAGTGCTCGCAGTGAATGTGAATTACTAAAGATGAGTGCACTTGCATTCATTAGCGCTCACGGTGAGTGCAAATTGACTGAGCTGTGCGCACATGTGTGCGAGTATTCACGGTTACTTGCACTAGCACTACCATGGTAGCATGAGCAGCATTGATTAACTCATTAATGAGCCTAGCATCATGTATTGTTGAAAGACTACTCTTGGCGAACTTGTGAGTGTGAGTGCACTTGCACCCACAGTGAATCTGAGTGAGCATTTCTGAGTGCATTTGTTTTCTCAAACACTCATAGTGAGTGCAATTTTACTCCCTCAAGCTCATGAGTGTGGGAAAATGCATGTGTTTTAACCATGTTTGTTTCCATTAATTGGGAAAAGAAAAGCTGTAAAACGGCTTGACTGGTCGTGATGATACTGGAATTTTCGAGGTTGGATAGTGGGCATGTGCAGTGTTATAACAAGAAACGTTATGAACAGAAGAGGAAAGGATACGCACGAAAAATCATAATTTTTCTACTTCAAAAAAAAAAAAAAACTAACGCTGAAGTTTTGTTACTGAAATGGCAATATTAATTTTCAAAATCGGTTAGCTTAGTTAAGTGGTATGTTTAAGTGCCTGTTTTCGTTGATATGACTGACGTCTCAGGCCTTCTGCACCGCAAGATTGTGTAATGAGAAAGCAATGTTTACTTTTGTTCGCACTTACATGTTTAGGTTAGTCGTTGGTGCACTCATTAATCAGCCCGTTCTTATGAGATGTTTGGGGGTGAAAACTCATTTCACGAGTTTTCGTTGCCCAACCTCGTCTCAAGCAGCATCCCTCAAGCTCTCGGTCTTCTTTTGTTTCCCCAGGTGTACTGCGGCAAGTGCAAGCAGGGCCTAGGGCACGAGTTCCTCGGCGATGGCCCCGAGGGCCGGTCACGCTTCTGAATATTCTCGGAGTCGCTGCGGCTGATCCCCAGCAGTGACCAAGGTGACCGCACCAAGGGGACGGCCTAGGCGCCAAGCGCTGTACCGGGTGCCTTGCATAGCCCCTACTCCCCCTCAACCTCTCGGTCACTGCCACTCGAGTCCTCTTTCTAGTCTCCGAGCATACAGAAGCCTGGCCCCTAACGGCTGAGCCCTATTTTTTACGGATATAGCTTAGGCAGATGTACTACGAGTAGGCTGTGATGACTGCAATGTAGATTCACTTCCTTCAAGTTGGTCTCCAGTACGGTAGAAGCCTGTTCATACATTCACACGCTGTAGCAGCCTAGAGTGACTGAGGTATTTTATTGGTGCCTCAGGGGCTGTATTTCTGCTAGAAGCGCCCATGTGCACAATGTCGGCTTCACTTTGAAGAACCATGGGGGGTTTAAGGGGACGTGCTCCTCCAAACAACTTTTTTTTTAATAATGAAGTTAGGAGGCTGAAATTTTCACAGCTTAGAGAGATTGAGCTCCTCTGGTCATATATGTAATCAGATTTTGAATAGCTGCTCCGGATAAAATGTTACGCAGCATGACTTTCAGAAAAATGGCTTTTTTGTGCACACTTTTTTTTATAGTAAAAATTTTTTCTGAAACTTTTAAAATAGCCTAGGTGGTTCCTTATGAACTACAGAGTGCACAAATCTACCTAAAAAAGCCTCATCATCATTTTCCTCACCACGAAAAAAAAATGACTGGTAGTGTGCCTTTTTTTGTTCTGTATATTTTTGTTTTATGACCGCCAGAAATATCTAAGGACACAAATTGCATAATGAACAAGATTTGTGCACTCTACGTGTTATAATGAACATTTGTGCAAAATTTCATCCTGATAGGACAACTTTAACTGGGAAAATAAGTGTGCACAAACTCAGAAAACGGACAAAAACAACAAGCTGAGAAAAACGCAATTGAAAGTTTATTTCTTTGGCAGATTCAGAAATTCTTGCTCGAACAACATGAAATTTGGTGGGGATACAGTCTGAAATGTCCACATTGAGGTACTAAAACTAGAATGCTCCTGCTGCATAAGTTGCACCCTCACGGTTTTTGCTGGGGTAGTCCTTGGTGTGGGACCGTTTCACCAGGCTGCGGCAATGGGGGCTAGCCTTAGCAGTCAGCTTTGCACACATCTGCCTGACCCTCCGCTGGTCACTTGCATTGCTTAGTCTGACCAGTTCTTCTGAAGGGAAGATTCCCAGTTCTTGGAGAACTTGCTCAAAGCTAGTGTGGCCTCTGTTGAACCACAACCCTGTGAGGGCAGTGGCAGTCTCCACTACAGTGAACTGCAGGTTGTACGATAGCGTCCTGTGCCAGATGCGCAGTGCTGCTTCCGTCTCCATGGCATGGGATGAGCAGTCAACATTTTTTTCACACACAAGAGGCATGAAAGGCTTGCCACACTTCCTCCTCTTGCTCATCAAGCTTTTGGTGGCAGCTACAAGTACAAGTAGTTTGACAGCACCTCAAAATCCAGGCAGAGACCAGTGTCAAGAGAAATGGCAGTGCTGTTGTGTCTCGTGTCTTTGCTTCTGCCAAGTACCATCAAAAATCACACTGAGGTCAGTCTGACCAGCTTGCAACGCAGTTACTTGCCTTGCTTCAGCAAGGTTGTCAGAGACGCCTTTTGTGGCCGCAACATGAACTTTCTTGGCAGTGTTGTAGAACGTCTTTTGATGCTGTGGTTTTGGTAGACCAAGAATGGCACAAAACCTGCATAGCTGATCGTGTCCGATGCCAACCGCGCGTGCAGCGAGTACCGCTTTCACATTGACGGCGAAACTATCACGGGGAGGCCGCAAACCGGAACTGCAGAGTTCCGGTTTGCGGCCTCCGCGACCGACGGCGGCAGCGCGCTGCGACGAGTAAACAGAAGAAATCACTCCCGAAGCCACTCCCGCAGGGCACTTCTCGTTTTTGCACTTCAGTTCCAGTACCGATGCGAGGCCCTTCCGCTTGTTCGCAACCTCGACTACGACGAGTTCGCACTTCCCGCACGTCGCGCACACGGCGGCACTCAAGGTCAGTCAGAGCGCCGACTCCACAGATAACTGCACCGCTCCCGTGGCTGGCTGTCTCCTCACCTTGGAAGGCTGCCGACTTCTTCTCCGATGCGCTTATAAAGTCGATATCTTCGCTGATAAAATCAGCCCCGCCTGGTAGAGCCGCGCTTGCAACGCTTGAAGGCCCGGCGCCGTTAGGCCTCACGGTGCCGGTCGTGCCGGCATTGGCCGTGGTCGTCACAATGCTGCGCCGCTTGCGCTTTCCTTTGTACCGGCATGAAGTACGCTGCTTCCGGCGACAAAAGTCACGCTTCTCCTCACCGTTCACGATTAAAAACACACGATAAGGAAATAGAAAAGATAGCGCGAAGTAGCGAACGGAACGATGCGGGCGATGGCGGCTCGCAAGCGGCAAGAGCCAATGGCGGTCCCGCTTTCGCGTCACGTGATTTAAATGCCCAGTGGGAGCTCGCAAAACAAGCGGGAAGAAACATTTTTTTTATTTTTTTTACGCGGAGATACGAAGCTGGCGAGCGGCTCAATCGAGAGAAGAAGGCTTGATCTACCTCTCTCAAGTGACCAAAATGGCGGCGAGCCACGCTGCCGTGCGGAATAAATTCTCAAACCTGGCCGAAATTTGGCTTGATTGCGCGATTTCTTGGGTCACCGCGAGTCATTCAGACACATTTTTCACTAAGTTCTCGTTCGTATTTCGTTTTCATTTTTTTACCCATGAAAGAAGGATAGTCAAAGATGCTAATGCAAGGGAAAACAAAAAATCGGTATATTTCGAAAAAATCGCGTTTTTTCAACCCGCGTGTCCCCTTAAATTAATTCAATGTCCATATTTGTGGCCATGTTCAACACCTCAGCTCTTGCTTCATAACATTGTCACAAACTTTAACTCTGTTGGTAGGATTGCCAGGAAGCTGCGGCAGCAGCCGAAACCCGTATCATACAAGCATATTCTTGTTCAGGGAGGTTGTAGCAAGCATCTGCTTTGTTTTCCCAGCCCTGGGTAGAAGAGAACACTTAGGGATGCTTTGAGCAAATTCTACTGTACAGCCTTGTAAGGAGTCACAGGGTGAAGATTGTGCCGATTTATACCTAGCTGTCTCCGTCTTGGTCTGAGTGCCCTTGTTACTGTGTGTTCGAACTTCGTAGTTGTCGTTTTTAAAAGCATGTGTTGTGTTGCTTACCTTGTGTTACACATACCATTTTCCCTTTCCAGCCTTTTGAAGGCAAATTAAAGGGACCCTGCAACACTTTTCTTTTAACTTTTTTCTCAATCTTAAATGCTTTCGAAATGTAGTCAACAGTGCTTAGAATACAGGGTCACAAAGTACTCAGCCAAAAATTACTGCTCTGTGCTCATCAGACAAGCTGGAAATGTGCTCAAAAGATTTATAGATTTATTTACAAGTTACTGTCGACCTCTAGTACAAAGCCCTCGGCGGAAGGGGGCGGTAAAAAAAAAATACTCGACATGAACAAGCGAAGGGAGCAAGTATGTGGCAATATGCCTCACTGAGAAAGGTTCATGTGCAGTGATATCACTGTAGGCACAATTTCTCTCTCTCTCCCAATCTTGGTGTTCTTCGACCGTTGGAACCTTTCATCATTACAATGGTGTAATGGCTATTGGCCTGCTTTCCTTCAGTTACAACAATGAGTGCATTCGATGGCCACGTTAGGAAAAAGCCACAAAGCAAAGTCGAAACGAAAGGCGGATAGTTCTGCTGTGACGAGCAAATCGTGCAGTGCAGCAGTGGCAACATTGTTTTCTGCACAGAAGCTTTTTTTAAGGCAGGTCATAGTTGTACATTGGAGTAATGAGTGTCATAGTGGACATGAGACAAACGTGTAGAGAGTACTACAGATTTTGTACTACTTCCAGACACGAAGGAAAGAGTGAAAGCGTTTGTTGGAAGTGTTGCAGGGTCCCTTTATGTATGGCGCTCTGCGGCTGCACAAAGATTACAGTCCACTCCACATAAAAAAAGGGCTTGGTTATCTTGAAGGGTATTGAGCTTGCTATCTCGCCAAAGTAGTTCTGGAGTTCTTCGGAGTCGTTGAGGCCTTCAAAGCAAATAATGGACAGTAGCCAGTCAATAATTTTAAGTCCGGAATTCCACACAACACAACCTTACTAAGTCCTCTCCCACAGGCGCATTCTTAATTCAGTGAGCATTATTGAATCTCAGTAGCCTTTTTGAGCATACTCTTTTATTTATTTGATCCTGTATTTATTATCTATTTATTTGTTTATTTATTTATTTAAATATTCGAGGCTCAACAGAAGCCTAAGGCTGTGGGGAAGAACATCTTTTCAGTCACACAAGACAGCATAAAACTTTGGGACTGACTTCCATGCAAACCCACGTCATATAGCAATAGTAGCATCCCGAGAGGGCATGGAAAACTTACGAGAAACATCTATTTTCTGATTGCTGTGTCAGTGTCTGTTCACAATAGCTGGCTAATGACCTTTGACCCTGGGTGTGACAGGTTCGTTTTTTATTTCTGGTTCAACAGACTGTAGAAGCTCTGCATACATTTTCAGCTATGCTTTCATTCAAAGATAATGTTGAAAACTTGTTTGCTTGCTTCAACAATTTTATATAAAAAGGCTCGCATATTTATTTATTTTCTGTAGCCTGCAGAGGTTTTCATACCTAAAGCTTTCATAAACTCGAATAGTGCTAAATTGTTTGCACTAGCCATTCTCGAGTCTCCAGGCAGGTTGTAGTTTTGAGAACAACTCTCTTGTTTCTGGTATCCTGGGGTAATGTGTGGCTCATGTCAGTTACGGGAACTTTACGCATTTATTGCTCGTGCTGTTTGGTACATGGGGAGATGTTGAATGGAATCTGTCAATGTGCACCATGTGTAGTATTGGTGGTCGTCATGTGTGGCTCTGTTCCTACAACCCTTGTTGTGTGTGCTGTCTATTGTCTCTGGTGTGGTTGTCAAGCGTTCTATACCCAGTGTCGATGGCACTCCCAGTGTTTACCACTTTAGTCCTGGGTTTGTTCCTCGGGAGGTTTCTGCAGTTCTAAAGGTTTCGGGGTAGAGCGTGTCTGTGGCACGTACTTATTTGTTGCGAAGAGATTTGGATTTAAATCGTGCTACTCAGATTACGGCTTTGCTTCTGAATACACAAGCCGTTTATAATGATTCTAATTGAGCACCTTCGCTATCGCTGGTCGTTTTCATGTCTGGGTGCTGAGGCAACCTCACAATTGATAATTACAAACATCTAAGTGTCACAATGAACGCGTTTCATGCGTATGGTGTTGCTGTAAGTACATTGCGCTCTGTGAGCATCGGGCCATGTTAAGGAGCAGAAGTGCAGCCAAAAGTCCACTGCACTATATTAAAAAGATGCCTTTCTTGCTTACTAGAAAAGAAAAAAAGAGAGCAATCCCCACCTGCTGACACTCAGACGCTGTAATTGCTTTTAATTGTGACAGCATTTCATGGCCAGCTCTGTTCACAGTTCTGCAGCATCCACCAATTGCTGGTCCATTAGTTTATACGCGCTCCAGTAGGTTATGTTCTCTGCCAGGAATTGTGGAGAAGGTTGTGGGTATCATCATCTTCCCCGCTCTGCTTTTGTAGTGCAAAGTCTTGCTTCTCCTTCCTCTGTTACCCGCAGGAGGTATGGATGACACACGGTGTGCCTTAGGGTCTTGCTCTTGCACCTCCCCTATTCAGTGAAATTCTTTCCTCGCATTGCATCCTCACAGCATCTTGCTCATCTATTTTCCCCATTGCTTGGCAAGGTGGCATACTTCAACATGTGAACAGGCATTCACTGTTGGCTTTCACACCACTCTGTCCACCCTTTTTCCTCTCTTTCGTGTCCTGCTTTTATAAGTTCTCATACATCTTCTCCTCCGCCTCCTTGTCATCAGTGCCTTCCATTGGAGGTTGTTCGATCCTTGCTTCACTTTTCAGCTCCGGCTTCCAACACTGAGAACACCGCGGGCGGCTGCTTGGACCAAAGTCCGAAACCTGTGGGCCTTCTGTACCGCTGCAACTTGATGTAAATACCATCCACTTGGCCTGCTAGCATGTTGCGCGAAGCACCCAGTCATGAAAATGATCACTGAAACCAAAAAGAAACATAGTCACTGTAAATTAAGATGGCTCAGAGTGCGCCTGCCAGTCTTGGCGTAAAGTGTGTACAACACTGCATGTTGGGTTAAAAGAAATTGTTCTTTGTTTGTCTCCTTGTCTGGGAGAGCTACTTCATTAGGGAAATTTTTGGAATTATAAAAACTGCAAGTAATTACTGATACAACCTCTTTAGTGGTGCAAACATTTTCGGATCAGAAGTGCTTTTTAAGGAAGATCAATGTTAGCTGTGTAATGTTCTACTACTACAAGTCAGACATTGGAGTAACGAGTGTCATAACGGACATGACACAAACGTGAGAGGTTGAGATTATGATTTATGCTTCTGACATTTTTCCATGGCTTACCCGCAGTTCAACTACATGGTTGTCTTGCTTTTGAAATGTGCTCTAATGTTTTTAGAACTAGTCGTTGTAAAGTGCAATCTACATAACTGTGGGGCACGACCAGTCATTTGAATTCACAACAAGTCATTGTGATACCAGAATTCTGAAATGCAACCCTGCAAAGTGCAGTCATGTGGGCCTATTTTGATAACATTTGTGTAAAATTTTCGTTATGTACTGTCATTTCTATAGTTTTTACTTTTTACTGTTATATTGCTCTTACCATTGTCTGCATAGAAATTAGACACCATCTTTATGCACCCCATCTTGCTACAGCTTGGTAGACTGTGAAGGCTAGGCTTTGTGGTCCACTTGGTAGAATGCTGTTTCTTTGTTTTTGTTTTTTCCAAAGCCCCTCTTCTAGTTGAGAAGGCAATGCTTGCCGTAATTGTGAAATGTCAGCCACTACAGGGGCATCTGATATGACATGCCCTCAATTTGGTGTGTCAACTCCTGCCGTGCACATTTCTGAATTCAAGCTAAATGCAGAAAAAAACAATCACTGCAGACCACCTTTGCATTGGTTGCCAGAAAAGTTCTTCCCTGAATCTACAGCAAAGGGTATTAGTAGATTTTGTCCAGCTTCGAATGAAAGGTGCACTTGACTCTATTATGCTGGGTATGGTGTTCTTCGTTCTGCTTGTGACAATTCAGGGTGACTTGTCTACTGAAGCCAGAGCCCACTATTACTCTGTGCCTTGTAACATAGCCTCTGGTTCAGCACTTCAGTCCCCAAATCTGAACTTATTTCACGTGTCGCGATCAAGTGGGGGGAAAAAACAGCGCTTTCTGTGTGCCAGTTTAAAGGGGCAGACAACCAATTTGTGTGGAGTATATGCTCTCTGTCCCAAATGAAAGGGCATCACTTAAACCACCTCGAACTGAAGCGGTTTTCCTGGTAGGGTTTAGAGCATTTGAAAGCAGAATATTGAGATCTACCAGATTTGCATAGGCTGCCAAAATGAATGTCGGCAACCATGGCAGTGAACTGTGCATCAACATATGTTTAACTGTACGTGAGATGAAAAGAGGTATTTAAGAACTTCGCCCGAACTAAACCAGTTATAAAATGCAGCAGCCTTTTCTATTCTTTTATGCCGTTTTTGGGTCACACATTGAAACTGATGGTGTTGTTTGTATACGTACGGTAGTGTTATGCACTATGTGACGCCGCCTTTCAGATTTCAGAAAGTTTGCTGCCAAATTAAAATTATTTCCACCAATTTATTTGGAAATTTTTTGCGGTTACCCTACTGCATTAAGTGCTGGCTTTCATATAAGCTGAGGACATACACTCCACAAAGAGCAGTTGGCTGTCCTTTTAAAGTGAATGTGAAAGCAGGGACGTAGCCAGAGGAGGTGTTTGGTGGTTCATGCACCCTTTGAAATATCTCCCAAGCACCGCGTAAGCAGGCACTAGTGTCCATTCTGGCAGACTTCTGTCTTGCTAAACCCATAACATGACCCCCCCTTCCTAAAAAAAACAAATCTGGCTTCGGCCCTGCCTGAAAGTATAAACCCAACATACATACGCCGGATGTGTGTTGTTAGAGGTTGATTCCAGCCACCTATTGTTATTATCTGTGGTGGAACAAATTATTGATCTCGTTATAAAAGTCTTCGGTGAGTGTCCTGAAGTTGAGATTAATATTTTGTAAGGAGTGGGGCATATGACCGCCGTTTTATCTTTCCCTTGCCCTGTTCCCACCCTTTCCTTGATTTTTAAATGCCTCCACATTCGCGGAGCCCCGTGTGTCCTGACAGCTGCAAAAATGACGCGGTGTTGGTAAAGCCTGCATAAAGACAGGCGCAATGCTGCTGAAGTTCTGTACACTGCAACTGCCGGGTTTCCAACACGAGGCCTCAGCATGCTGGAAGGATTGTTTTGTTTTGTAGAAAGCTAGTGTAGTGCACAGTGCAATGTTGGCCAACTTTGCCTTTTGCTGTTGGTAGTGCTCAATAAAAATCACACTGTCACGCACAGCTTGCTAACATGGTGTCTGCCTCATTTATTCCTGGTGGTTTTCTGAACCAGGAAATTGTTTTTTGGTTGTTCAAAGTATGTATGTTCAAGGGGCCATGAGCACAAAGCACAAGTTTGGTTTATTAAAAAGATTGCTTTGTCCCAGTTACGATACCAATTTTATCCCAAACATCAAACAAATAATGGTGGTATTAAAGAAAACGTAAAGCAGAGGTGCTCCTTAGCCACTTTCTGGCGATTTTCAGTGACATCATAGAATCTTGTTTGTGCAATCGGCGGCTGCTGACCTAAGTCACCACCAAGGAACACGACTAGGCAATTGTAGTGAAACATCTAGTTTGGCTTGACTAGCATTTAAATGCTAACGTGCAGTTATCACTGATAAAAATATTTTCAGTGCTGGCTCATAATAAGTTAGTGTAGCCTCAAATTTGAAAGTTCTTCCAGTGTTTTGTGCACTTTCTTGAATGAAAACACTTCTTTCGCAGCTAATATAGAGCTAGGTAATGCCTATGCTACACAGCAACTTTCTTTTGACAATTGGCCGGTCGCTTATAAGTGCGCCGTATATATTTACAATGGGGCACTTGATAGACTGTTGGTTCAACATCCTCTGGAAGGCCTTTGAAATGACCTTGTAACACAGGTGCAAGTTACCAGGCTAGTTGTTTCATACTGAACCAAGTTATTGCTTGTCTTAATGGCCCCTTTAAAGCTGTTAGTTTGCGCTATGTGGCAGAACCCGGAGCTCTGCACTACGGCGTGCCTCACAGCACAGGTGTAGTGGTTGCACGTAAAACGCCCAAAATTTATTTACTTTTGCAGGCTGTATAGAAGGTGCCTTGGGCCCTCTTGCCTAGGCTACACCCGCTGTGGTGGCTGTGTTGTGCTGCTGAGCATGAGGACGCGATTTCGATTCCCGGCCGCGGCGGCCACTTTTCTGATGGAAGCAAACAGCAAAAACGCCCGTATGTACGAGATTTCGGCGCACATTAAAGATCCCCTGGTGGTCACGAGTAATCCAGAGCCCTCCACTGTGTCGGCGTGTTCAATCAATCAATCTTGCCTAGGCTACAGCTTTTCCACACTGCTGTGTTCATCGTTTCCATCGCGGTTGAGACGCTGTTCGCATTGTACCTTGACTTCTTGAGCATGTCGCTTACAAGCTGTTTCGAGGCTGAGGGCACACTGCGAAAGGGGTAATGAAGTACCGCAACATCCCTCGCATTTTGCTTTTCGTTCACAGAGGCTTGCACTGACCTGCAGAACATGAAATCAAGGATGCACGAAATGATAAGTCGCCAAACCGATCGGAGGCACATAGCCTGGCTGCTTCATCGAGGCTAGCTTCGCCTGTTGTGTGCCTTCGTGCTCAGGTGCCCTATCCTTACCTCTTCTACAGTTCGTTTTCTTTCACCGTCGTTCTTTCCTCTTCACTGAGACTTATGGCCAAATGCCAAGTCTGTCCTCCACTTCATCTTCTTCCTCGACTCAGCTAAGTGGAGGATAACGGAATGCTTTTACATGCGAAAATCGCTTTCAAGGGTCACTTTGACTGGAGGCTTGTGTGGAGGAGGGATTCAGAATACAAGGGGAATCTACCCACTCTGTTGAGACCACACTGGATGCTAGACTGCAAAAGGGTAAGACCTGTGCCCCGTTTCATACGCATTGCGCGATGCGGTGGAAGCTATTGAAGTAGTCCACAGCAAGAAGTAAACAAATTCTATCGCTCTACCGCGTGTCGTGTGTGCCGAAGAATAAAACACGTTCAAAGAGAAAGGGTTCGAAACAGCCTGGGACCTTTTTCTTTTACAATTTTTTTATACAGTGTAAAGGTGAGAAAATAAAATCGGTGCAGGCATTGTAATGCTGCCTATGTGGCTGAAGAAAAAAACATATCCTCTGCTCAAAGTTCACGAGCGCTCATCTTTGCACTTCATTTGGATGTGTGGCACCATCTGGTTTTTTTTTTTTTTTTTTGTAACAAATACTGCACAAAAAATTACTTCCACCTCCCCTCGCGGGAACCCCTGTGTAGATGCGACGCATAGGGGGTTCCGTTGTTGTTTCCGTTAGGTTGATTCTCCCATCGCGTGCAACGTGCCGTGAACCCCCCTGCCGCGGCTATGACGCAACACAATCCACTTTAAGCCAAGCCAATCCAATGGAATCCAATCCAATGCCCCTCGCGAGAGAGTGTTCGCTATCAGAGAGGAGAGGGGGTGAGCGGCGGAGAGCGCAGCTCGCGCGGCGAGGAGAATGGGGGAGGGGTGTGGACAGACAACGACGCCGTATGGAGGGACAAGGCGAGTGAATGAGATGCAGTCGCATCTAAAATACTACCGAATATTGCACCAGTAGAGGTATTTAAACTTAGTCTGTTCTGGTGACCCTAACAAAATAATACGCGAGTTCACATTCACAGTCTTTGCAATTTTTGTTGCTTGAAGCAGCATTGCAGGCTACGTCATGGCCGTGGCCAGAAATGTTTTTCGGAGGGGTTTATGGGTTATCGTAAGGGAGGAGTTTTCCCAGAAGGAACACTAAGCCTTGCTTACACGTGCAGCCCCCAAACTCCCCATCTGCCTACGGATCTGTGCTACATATTAAACGGTATAGAACGGGGTATAGAAATGTCAACCTGAAGGCTGCATTGTCGTTGCTTTTTTAATTTTTTGTGCAGATCCGTGCTAAGAGTAAATGGATGAAGCCAATGCTGGGGAATTCGTTTTACTGTTGTGCGCAATTCCGGTTCAAGTAAAGAGAGAGCGAGAAGCGAACGGAAAGGTCGAGAGGTTATCCAGGCTTAGAGCCTCGATTGCTACTCTACTGGGGAAGGGGTGTGCAAGGGTTGAAAGAGAGGGCAGGCAAAAAAGAGGGGAAAAGAGCAGGGCCGCGCACACACTTTAGTACTTTTGCGGGCACTATGTCTTTCGGCTAAGCCTGTTTCCTTCATAAAACGCAAAAGGGCTTTTGTTTCCCTCTGCAAAGTCGATTGTAGGGGTCGGTGTCCTAGAATAGTCTCTAGTGTGAATGGTTGATTGTCCAATCGGTTGAGTTCGGCGGCCAAAACACATCTTTCTGATGAATACTGTGGGCAACGACAAAGCATATGTTCGATTGTCTCTTCAACCTCGCAGGCGTCGCACTGGGCACTACTTACTGGCCATTCCGATGAGGAAGGAGTAGGCTTTTGTGAAGGCCACTCCCAACCACAGTCTACAAAGTAAAGTAGACTGAGATCGAGACAGCCCACACGGAAGGCGACGCTGGAGTAGAGGGTCCTGGTAATGGAGACGCGGATGCACAAAATCTGGTATATTCCATTGAGTAATGGAGGTCCTGCGCGCGAACTGACAAAGCAGCCTAGCGGCATCAGTCCTTGAAAGCGGAAGCAAGATATGGTCCTTTCACTGTCATGGCCTGTCCGGGCAGCTGCATCAGCCGAAACATTGCAGGTGATTCCACAGTGACTTGGCAGCCACTGAAATAAAACATTATGGCCCTTTATGACGGCCTGGTGAAATAATTCTCGAATTTCAGTCAGCAGTTGGTGCAAAGGACCGTAGCGCAGGGCTGCTCGGAAACTTTGCAGGGCGCCTTTGGAGTGCGTAAAAATAGACCATTTTTGTGGAGAAGCTTCCATAATGTATTAAAGAGCTTTACGGATGGCTGCAAGTTCATTAGCCGTCGAGCTCGTCACATGGGTGACACGGAATCGAATTTTGGTTGATTCTGATGGTATAACCACCGCACTTGCCGAGCTGGAGGCCGTCACAGAACCATGTTTCATTCACTGGTTTATACTTCTTCCAATGGTGACCTCCCATCTGTTGCGCTACGCATTATTTTGCATTTGCCTTCATCTGTTTGTAAACTCTGATGCCTGCTATGCGCTCATATTTTGTGACAACTCCTCCTTTATTGGCCATGAAGTGGGTGGCAATATTTATTAATACAGTAGAACCTCGTTACAAGAGACACTGTTCCAAGAGACGTTTGAAGGAAGACGGTTTGGCCGGTTTTCCTAGGTTTGCCATGTTAGCAACATTGCGTACAAGAGAGACGTTTTTTGGTTCCCTTGAGTGTCTCTTGTAACGAGGTTACACTGTACAAAGCAAGTCTGGTCAAATATCTTTCCTTATCGTCGTGTCCGATTAAAAATACTTTCAGACGATTGCTGTCCTCAAAAGGAATAGTCAGGACGCAGAGAGCCGCCACCCAAGATTTTCGGAGACATGGGAGGACTGGAGAGAGTACAATTGATGAGGATATTGACTCTGTGTGTTGTCAACTTAAGACTGCTCATTAGCCATCTTCGGTCTCAAGCAATGCGCTGAGACTACGCGACTTCGACTGCTTGCATCACGACGACGTGGCAATTTCAATGTCCTAGCCGAAAAACAAAAAGAAAACAAGCAGAGGGTTATGTAGGGGGCGCCTACTTTGCTGTGGGAAGTTTGTTCTTAATTTTCACTTTTCCAAGTTTTCTGTTTTTTATTATTTCCTTCACTCGTTATGTGGTCCCCCCACCCTCCTACTAAGGAAACTCCCGCGTACGCCACTGCAAGAAGCTCTGTTTTTTTTTACCGACTATTTTCAAGATAATGAAGTGTTACACGGTGTCAGCCACCTTCCTTGCGTCTACATTACCGGGATCGAGCGCGGCCTTGTTGGGGCTGCAAGCTTTGTGACCCGGGAAGAATTCGAAGCCAGATTCTATGGAGAACCACAACGGCCTAACCAGAGGTTAAGTACAGGAATTCAGTGTCGTCCTCGTCGGAAAGGTAAGGGACTATGCTGACCGCCTTTGTTTCCTCGCTGTGTTCGAAGGTTTGTCTGTCGTACCGGGGAGGAATAGGAACCATAAGATACGTCAAACGGCGGCACTTGTAGCTGAGACGGCTACGTTCGGGTAGCTCGATCATATAGTTAACCGCAGTTTCGTGAAAGGAAGGGTGCGAGAGCGATTCCCATCCTGCCTATTTTTTTGTCCAGAAAGTTTATTTTTTTAGTGGCCCTTTAGGTTGGAGATTTCAGTTCTTGTTTTTGTTAAGTTAGCTTAGCATAGATCGGGCTACGTTAGGCAGGGCGTCGGACGGACAGCGGCGGGTGCGTTCGGAAAACTGTTGATAGCATTCACTGACATCCGATGTATGTCTAGGCTGGCAGCTCAATGTACGCCCTCCGTGCATTCAGCCAGCATCATTTCAGCGAAGCTGCATATATCTAATCCAATCAGTTCTCGCGCCTGTGTGGAATGAAAACTTGGGGACTCCTGTTCAGCGTATGAACTCGCAATAAAAAAGGTCTCCATATTTTGATGTAAGACGCCTTGTATTGCTCCTAAAGAATGTCTTTCCAGCTAGGAATTGGTGTTCAGAGGTGAAGTCGACTTTGTGGGGAAAGGACAACAACGTGTTTCTGCAGTGAAGGACAGCGAAACGGCAGAGACAGCGGAGGACAGCCGAAGCTGAGTATTTACCTGCACGGTTTCTTTCTCGTTGTGTCGGGGTTTCAGCCGAGATGGCGCGTAGAAAGCTGGTACAGTGTAGTTAGTAGCTGTCCGCGGCACGTGGACGCAGAGGAGTTTCAGCGGGATGGCGGCGAGGCAGACGAAGGGGCAGGTACGTGTCGGTTATGCGTAGTGGTGTCGCGGCTAGAACGCGTAGAAGCGGATAACTCGGGGTTAGCTAAGCGGGTTGCAGAACTGGAGGCAGCGCTAAGTAACGAACGCGATGAACGGAGGACAGTTGAGGGAAAGTTAGAAGCAGCTGAGAGGAAGCTAGAAAGGAGCGTCATTTCGCCAACAAATGACGACCACCTCGGCCCATGCAGCGAAGCGGAGGCATGCGCCGAGGTGACACCGGGGGTGGAAGTAACGAAAGGCAACAGCTACTCCCACGTGCTGCAAGATAGGACAGCAAAACCAGTCGATAACCCGGGTACCAGTAAAGAGCGGCACGTGGCAGATGATAGCGTGGTAATCATTGCGGGTGACTCTAACATGAAGAGGAGCGGCGCTGCCATAGTGGAAAGGGTAAAGGGGGATAAGCGTGTGAAGGTGGGGTGTTTCCCAGGTCAAACGATGCAGACGGTGATGACGGCAGCGAAGGGGCAGCTGGCCTTGTCTAGTAATGCTAGAAACCTTGTGGTGATTGCCGCGGGGCTTAACGATGTTCTAAAGGGAGAGGAGGGTAAACTTGGCCAGGAGATAGCGAAGGGGGTAAAGGAACTGCGGGTGACGGCCCCAAATGTGAGCATTGCTGTCTGCACCGTGCCGGAGGTGATGAAGCAGGGCGTGAATACCGAACGGGTAGTACTCGCTGCTAACAGCGAGATCGTCAGGTGCGGCAGGGAACTTGGGCTTGAAGTGATAGACGTGAACAGGGTAGTGGGCAGCATCGGACATAGGCAAGCTTTTCAGTGGGACGGGATTCACTTCAGCCCCAGGCTAGGAAACGAGGTGGGATGGCGCTTAGGTGGGAGAGCGGTAGCTTTTTTAGGGGGCCCCGCGCAGCTAAGGAAGGCAAACTAGGAGACAAAGGGGAAGCAAGAGACACATGCATACTCAACGCGGGGAGGCAGCCAGGCCTAGAGCTAAACGAAGAACCTACGGACGTAACTGAGAGCGTTGACAGAAGCCATTTAAGTGGAAACAATGGAGCAAACAACTCTGTAAACGACAAAAACAGACCCCGTAAGCGGAGAGGGAAAAACAAATGCAATAAATATTTAATCAGCTACATAAATATGCAGGGAGGCAGAAAGCCAGATAAGTGGGTGGAAATTCAAAAGCAACTTGAACGGGAAGGAATAGACGTGTACGCTTTAGCCGAGACTCACCTCCGGGACCTAGAAGCCCCACCTATCATAGACAATTATGTCTGGGAAGGTTGCAACAGGACCACAGGAATGAAGAAAGGGGGAGGTGTTGGCATGCTCATTAAACAAGGGACCGACTGGCAGAGAGTGCATGAAAGTTGTAAAGAGCATCTATGGGTTAGAGGCACCATAGAGGGGAAAAATACATGGTTAGGAGTGGTGTATCTGTGGACCGGAAGTAGTGCTAAGGAAGAAAATGAGGAAATGGTAAACTGTTTGAGAGGAGATATAAGTGAGTTCAAAGATTCGGGCGAAATAATCATAGTTGGAGATATGAATGCCCATATAGAAGGTTTGGATGGATACACAGACCACAACGGTTCTCTAGTGATAGATCTATGTCAGGAAAACCGGCTTGTAATAGTAAACACGGAAAGCAAGTGTGACGGACAAATAACGTGGGAAAGCGGTAACAGGCAGTCCAGCATAGACTACGGTTTAGTATCCGAGACAGTATACGGAAGGCTGCGGGAAATGAGGATAGATGAAAATGGAACAGACAGCTTAGGAAGCGACCACAAGCGGTTTAGCTTGCACTTTGGAGGCGTAACCCGGACAAATGCAGAAATAGGTACAATAGGAGGAAATAATTTGAATAATGAGCAGTTAAAGATCATCGCTGATAGATTGGAAGATGAAATCAATAAATACACAGGCAAAAATTGGGATTACGATGAAATAATTGCGTTCATGAAGGGTAAGATTAATGAAGAAAAGGAACGAAACCGATGGAAAGGGAAGAGAAAGCCGAGAAGCTGGTGGGATAAGGAAATAAAAGAGGCTATCGACCAGCGAAGAACGGCGTCGAGAGAACATAGAGAAGCAAAAAGAACTAGTATGGAACCGGAGGTAGTGAAGGAAAAGTGGGATGTCTACCGTGGGAAAAAACTAGAAGTGCAGAAAATGGTGCAAGCGAAGATCAAGCAGAAAAGCGAACAATGGATGGCAGAAATACGGAAGAAGGACAAAAGCGCATCCAAGAAGTTTTGGAACCATGTAAAATCACTAAGCTCAAAAAACGATAACCATCAAACATTCCTGATTGATGAGGAGGGGAAACACTTAGAAGGAGAGCACGCGTTAGCGCATATTCATCGAGTGATTAGTGAGAAGTTTAGGATAATAGTGGTAGGGAAACCTGCACCGATAACATCAGCGCCACAAAAGACTGCGGAAAGGGAAATAAGTTTGAGCAACCTTGATTGGAAAAAAGCAGAGCAAAAGGTTTCCCCTCAGACAGCAGTGGGCCCGGACGGAATACCAATGCAACTGATAAACCTACTTGGACCTAAAAGTAAGGAATCGTTTATGAGGGCAATAGATAAGGTAATAGAAACCAAACAAGTACCAGAGGACTGGTTAGAAAGTAGGATGAATTTAATATATAAAGGCAGAGGAGACAAAGCCAGTATTGAGTCATACAGACCACTCACAGTAACGTCGGTGGTGTATAGATTCGTAATGCAGGCGATAAAATCAGAAATTCAAGCATGGATGGAAGAAAATGAAATACTTGGGGAACTGCAGAATGGATTTAGACAAGACAGGCGACTGGATGACAATCTGTTCGTGATAACGCAATGCATTGAAATTGCGAAAGCACAGAATAGACCACTATGGATTACGTTCTTGGACATTAAAGGGGCATATGACAACGTAAACAGAGAACGGCTGTGGAGAATGTTGAAACTCCTGGGATTAGATGACGAGTTAGTACAGTTCCTTATAGCAACCTATAAAGACAATAGAGTGCACCTTACTTGGGAAGGACAGAAATGCGCCCGGCAGGTCAACATCCATCGGGGACTGAAACAGGGATGCCCTTTGAGCCCAATACTGTTCATGCTTTACATGGCAGGGTTAGAAAAGAAACTGGAAGAAAGTCAAGTAGGGTTTAGCCTAACCCATATGCTGCAAGGCGAAGTGGTACAACAGCATATTCCGGGAATGTTATACGCAGACGACATTGTTCTTTTAGCTGATAACCAAACCGATATGCAGCGGCTAATAAATATTTGCGGCCAGGAAGCCACTGACCTCGGGTTAAATTTCGGTGCAGAAAAATCAGGAATAATGGTTTTCAATGACGCTACCACCGACGTAGTGTCTATCCAGCAAGGCGAATTACCTAGAGTCAAGGAATATAAATATTTGGGAGTGTGGATAAACGAAGGGGATAGCTACTTAAGTACTCACGAGGAGCAACTTAAGGTTAAGGGAAAGCGAAACGCAGCTATAATGAAGCATAGAGCTCTGTGGGGGTATAACAAATATGAAGTAGTAAGAGGAATGTGGAAAGGAGTAATGGTTCCGGGTCTCACGTTTGCGAATGCTGTACTCTGCTTAAAATCAGACGTTCTATCACGCCTTGAAGTAAGCCAGAGAACGGTAGGACGTCTGGCCTTAGGCGCGCATGGAAAAACAACTAACGAAGCAGTTCAGGGAGATATGGGCTGGGCGTCGTTTGAAGTTAGAGAAGCTCAGAGTAAAATATGCTTTGAGATGAGGTTGAGGGCAATGGATCAACGAAGGTGGGCAGCTAAGGTTTTTAGGTACCTATACTTGAAAAGCGTGGACACGCAGTGGTTAAGAAAGACTAGAAGGCTAACGATGAAATACGGAAAGAACAGTGGGGAATCCAAAACAGCCAAGGTAACCAAAAAAGAGGCAAGGCAGATTGAAACGAATAAATGGAGGGAAAAAATGGAAGCCAAAACGTCGTTAGAGATGTACAGGGCTGAGAAGATGAACATCAGAAAGGAAAATTTCTACGATAATTCCCAGGGCAGTGCTTTGCTTTTTGAGGCTAGAGCAGGTTGCCTGCGAACTAAGAGTTTTGTGGGGAAGTATTCACAAAATGATGGGGTATGCGTGGTCTGCGGAAAAGAAACAGAAACTATGCGGCACATCGTGCTAGAATGTGAGGGTATCCATCCAAATCTACATGAAGGGAATATTGGGCTGTCAGAAGCGCTAGGATTTAAGGGTATCACAGAGGAAGTTAACCTCAAGGCTGTCGAGGGGACGAAAAGAAGATTAGAATGCTGGTGGACGAAAAGCAGGGAGGGGAATATTGCCTAGGACAGTTACCACTTGTAACAGAAAAAAAAAAGTATTTTGTGCCTAATAAGCTTTTTGTGCCTGCCCTAAGCAGCGCTAGTATTGAACCAAAAGTGTAAAACATAGGTATATTAGTTTTTTTTGGTAAGATGACATGTCATCGCCCCGATACAAAGGGGAAACCAATAGAAATCATCATCATCATCATCATCATCGGTGTAAGCATGGTTTTTGTAAGCTGGCTTTGCCACATTGTTTGTGGCGCAGTGAAGCATGACAATCTACGGAGGGAGTATGGTTACAGCCCCACTTTATATCCCTCTCATCTGCCTCCGCCATTTTCCGAGTCATAAACTGCTCGCTACGCGCGGCGTCTGTGTCCCCCCTGCCGTTCTTATGACCCCACTGCGCAGAGGACTTCGCAGTTGGGCACAAGTACTGGTACACAAAATAAGATCCGGGGATGTTTTACGGAGGGCGTGCTTGCAAAGTGACTGGCATACGTTTCCCGCCGCTCAAGACGCCTGAAATAACCCATGAGAACTATAGGGAGACCACCATAGATCATGCTCCTCGTGTAACGCGCCAACAGTGCCCACAACCCAAGCAACCAAATTTGCTTGGCCTAACCATGGGCCATCAGGCGTTTGCCAACCTGGCCGACGTTGGCCCAGGATCGGCAAAATAGGTTGGGCCAACCATGGGGATTGACATTGGCCTCCGGCAGGCCAACCTATGGCTCCAAACGTTGGGCCTACCTCATTGGCCAACCTGGCCAAACTCGGGCCACAGCAGGGCCACATTTGTTCCGATGGCGGATGGCCGTCGGTTCTTCATCGGCAGCACCATGGCAATTCTTTTTGCTATGTACTACCAATAATAATTTCTTGTCTTTTTTTTTTCTGTTTTACAAAGCGAGGCCGGACTGGTAGCTTGCGAATGCAATCATGCAGTGGACCCAAGTAAATGATGAACAAAACTTTCCGTTTAGCATGTTTATTTGTGCAACTTTGAAATGAATGGACCCACGCCCGCCATGCCGGAACTTCACGAAGGCGTAGCAGATCTGTCTTGTTCTTGCAACTTTTGTTGACGCCTCTGGCCGCGGCCCCCCTCCCGGTCTTGAGCCCAAATTTGAGTCATTGCTTGATCACAGCGTCGGTTGCATGGTGCGACACTTCGCGGTGGTTGGCCCTCAAGCAACCTGCAAATTCAAGACATACGTTTCACAGCATTTTGCTTTAGTGTCTGACAGGCAAAAAAAAAATATTCTGCGCCCCCCAACTTTAGCCAGAAGTTAGACGTGATCAGAAACTAATTTCCTCCAGCAAAAGAATCAATATTTGGGCAAGTTAGTACTCGCTATTAAACATTTACAGTTGCAGCGCATAAAATATAAGCACAAGGAAAAATGCGGGATATTTATTTGGCTTTACGTTACTAAATGCTAAACTAAACCGGGTTACCACTAAGCACCAAGTAATGCCGTACATTGATTTTTAAAAGCTAAAACGGAGCGGCTACTCTGCATTTAAATTAAAAAGATTTTGTACATCAACACCCTGACTTGCATATCGGAAGTTTCATGTGTGTGTGTTACTAAAATTAAGCCTAATTTTTATACGTTTTTGAAGCATGTCACTGAATCCAGTGATGATCTCTTTGGGGAAGAGTGTACAAGAATTGAGAACCGTTACCATTACGTGTGAAGGAAGTTTGCCGTGCTGATATGTGGTTTTGTAATAAATTCTCTTTTCACCATTATCTTCTCAGTAGTGCGTTGGTGTTGTGCGGTGTAGTATTCGTCGCAGGAACATATGCTTCTCGATTTGTGATTCTGTACGTTTTTACTGAACGTCCGAAATACATCCAATTTGTGACGTCCGAATGGACGTACGGAAGCGTTAAATCCGAACGTCCCGCGGGCTTACATGGTATGTCCACGGGCTCTGAAATGGACATCCAGCGGACGTCCGCCCGCTAGAGCCTCAATGACGTACGTTGAACGGCTGATGGACGTCCGGCGTTTTCTCGGGTGAGGAGGCGTGGATGTATGAGACAGTGGCGTAGCTACAAATATTTTACGTGTACACCGACAGTAATAACAGAGGGATCTGCAGCCCAACAAAATTGTAGTCATCTTCAGGGCTTATTAAATCGGCACCCTTTTTATTTTTTTTTATTCTAGTACATGTCGAATCTTGATAAACAGAAATCGCTCGTTGGTTGGTTTTGTATTCAGATAACGTAAAAAAACTTTCGGTAATCGGTACTAAAGTTTTCCCGTCCCCGTGTAAACGGAACCAAAAATGGAACTTCTTGTTAGTCCTGTTTCCAGCTTGAGCATCAGCTTTTTCCGGTACCTGCTGTTTCGCTTTTTGGTCCTTGTTGACCTCATAAGCCTCGTCTTGTTAGCAGTCAGCCGTATTTACGCGACGAATGCAACATCGCAGTTCTTGTTCAAGTCGTTCGATCTCGATTGAAATCGCCGTGGTTACAGGGTTAGCTCCTGCCGCCTGGTTTGTGCCATCGTGTTGCTTTTCGTGCTTCACTACCGCGTCGCCGCCTTCTAAATTCGGTGGCCCGTAGGATTTACCTGATTTTGACTTGCACGATTTGCCTGAATGTGACAGTGAAGGTGCATTGAGACGCAGGAGGTAACAGAGCACTGTGATTTAAAGGAGATCCCACTGGACTTTGATGAGCATGAGCACATCGACAGTGCTGTTGCGACTTGCCCTGAGAACACAGTGGAGAGCATTGTTGCGGAGGTGTGCAATTAGGAGGACGACGAGAAGCATTAGCCGGAAGATTAATCTCAAGAGATAGCTGCCGTAGAACATACCACACTTCAAGGAGCACAGTCAGCTGTGCCGTATCTAAGAAATTTTTTGTAGCGTAAGCTACACTGGCCGAGGTTGAGCAGTTTCGCGTGGACCTTGAGGGCTGTGCTGCGCAAGCGCGAGGAGGATTGGATTGCATTAGATTAGAATGGATTTGGATTGGATTGAATTAAATTTGATTTTATTCATTGGGATTGAACATCCAATCCAATTGGAGTACGGGTGTGCAGAGAATTGGGTCTGCACATTCGCCGGTCTGCGCATTCTAGAGGAGTGACGTCATAGCCGCGGCAGACGCACTGGCGCCGGCGCGTGCCCAGCTGTGCGCCTCCGTTGCACAGTAGCGAAGTCTGACGCTGCGCCGGAGCCGCTTGATAGCCGTTTCGCGTACGTGGCTCCTGGAGAGCCGTGCTGCGCATGGGCGAGGAGCAGGGACTGGAATGGACTGGACGGGACTGTATTTGACTGGATTGTATTGGATTGGAAATCGGTTTAGCAGCAGTAAGCATGGTAATCAGCTAATCCTAGGCAACCAGGAAAACTAAGAATAACAGCTGAACCTTAGCTCACGCTACGTATATCCTGGCATAGCCGAGCTAAGCCATAAGCCGGGGTTCATCAGGGGATTTAGTGAGAAGGGCCTCCTGTGCAGCCACATGAGTTCGTAGTTCCCAGGGCGGCCGGTTCATGACCGGGGGTCCAGTCAATGCGGACCTGACAGCCTGATGCTTGAACTCCAGTGATTTGATGCAAAATTTAAGTTCCACGCCTGTAAAATCTGCTAAAAAAGCAAAGCTGAGTTCGGCACGCGGGCGGCCACCTCCCATAGCGGCGGGGGTCGCTCAGAACGCCACTCGCCGCGGTATGTGCGTACTTGAAGCTCACCCACGGGGGTGTCGTAGTTTATATCGGTGCACATATGTGAAGTGCTATTGCGCCGGCGCACGACCCGAGATCGCGCACTGTACGGCCGTCGAGGTGGTAGCGCCATCTGTCAGGCCAGGGTAGGTCGTTCAGGGTACACCGGTCATTCTGCTTCACAGAAGTTTTAGATGCGACGCTGAGAGCATCTCTTGTCGGCGGCCCTGTCCTTCCTGCCTGCGTCCGTCGTCGTCGTCGACGTCCGCTCACCCCCTCTCCTCTCCGATAGTGAAAACTCTCTCGCGAGGGGCATTGGATTCGATTGGATTGGCTTGGCTTGGATTGGATTGGATTAAAGTGGATTGTGTTGGGTTGTGTTCCGTCATAGCCGCGGCAGACGCACTGGCGCCGGCGCGTGCCCAGGTGAGAGCGAACACTCTCTCTCAACATCTGCGGGTGTGCGGCCCAGCGCGCTCTCCGCCGGTCGGCGGCGCTGCGCGCGGTGCTGCGCATGTTCAGTACTCTCTCTCTCCACGGTCTCCTCTCCTTCGGGCGCGCTGCGCATATAACCGGTGTTCCGCTCTCCGGCGGCCTTTCGGTCGACGGTTGCTCTCCGTTGCGCTTGAGCCCCGCTCCGTGTCGCATCACACCAGGGTTCCCGCGAGGGGAGGTGGGCGTAATTTTTCTTGTTCCACTTGCTTCAGTGCTTTGGTTACTGAAAATCGTGAGATCGGAGCGGAAAACACTGCCGTGATAGCTAACCTGACAAGAGGAGGCCTGAAATTTCCGCAGGCATGGACAGTTCATATGGTACTGATGAAAAACTAGCTGCAGGGAAATTATGTTTCAGAGAAAACATGTGAATGGCTTTCCCTCCTGTGGTAATCAACGCGGCGTTGTGACTTCGCAGACGATTTCTTTTCTGGAAGGACCGGACATTGAGACGTGTGAAGATCGTCACACTGCTCAAATTCTTATGGGCTTGGTAGTTCGCGTTGCAACCGATGTAGTTCTAAACAACTTTTGCAAGCTCAAAAATCACATCATACCAGACAGTGGGCGGAAGAAGGCCGCAGTTCGCAAAGCCGCAACTCTGAAGAATTAAAGTTTTGTTCCTGACGCAATAAAAATGCCTTTGCGAACACTTCATTGCTCGTGTCTTGTGATTTCTAATTATAACGGTTGGAGTAGCTATTCAGTATTTCACTCGTGCCCACAAAGGCTGCTTATATGACATGGCATGACACTAGTTAGCACCCATTAACCCACACGGTTTAAGTTCTAAAGCTCAACAATGCTGTTTGTGTCATTATATCTGAATGTTAGGTTTTAACAGCAAAACACAATAAATTATAAAAATTATGTGCGGTGTAGTCGCGTGGCTGGGCACATTAAATTATTTAAATAATGAAAAACATTGAATGAGGGGCTCAAAGCTGGGGTACTCTTCAGTATAATGTATTCCGCTATAAAATAAACACCTATAAATAAAACACATAAAGCGGTAGTCGTAAGCGTGAACAAACTATGGCAGTTAATTTTTACAGCAATTACGAGAGAAATAGGAGCGGAATCACTATACCAAACAGTTCAGAACTTATGAGCATCTAACTACGGCATTAACCGAACTACTGGCCTAACGGGCGCGTCGCTCTGAAATAGCGGAACCAAACGCGCGAAAGGTCCCTTGGCGTGACGTCATGGGACCGGTGAAAGGCCTTATTAAATACAACGACTCCAAGTTATTGGAAGGTAGAAACATTAGTAGTCATTTCATAGTCTGGTTTCCAGCCCACATGGGCGACCTCGGGGGGCAGCGGAACTTCAATGAATCCGCACACGAGGCGGCGCAGGGATTCATCCAGCCGCGCCCCCTCCCAACCACCCCCGTCCCCACACAGGGCTTTTAAGGATCAACTTCATGTTAGTTTTTGTGGTGTGTGCAGCATGACCACGATGCGAAGGGCACAGATTGCGGCAGCTTCGCGAGGAGCCGAAAGAAACGACGAGCGGCCGTCAAGCTGCCATCTTCTTTATTGAAACGTAATACGCACGAGCGCGCGGCACGCGGGAGTAAGACAATACGCCCGTACAAACGGGGAAAAAAAAGCCACAAAAGCGGAGGACGCTGCGCGCACTCTGCAGTGAGTCACGGAGTCTCTTGAGCAGGCATGCGCGCTGCAGTGCACCTGGCACCATCCGGCGGCCGTTCATTACGCAACTAACACTCCCCCTTAATGAACTGCCACCGATTTATGGAGAACGAAGTGCACAGCACACACTTTTCGCTCCCAAGCACTCACAATGCGCATGTGTCTTCTTTCCATTTAGCTGCTTCGTGAAAAGACTCGCGCTGTTTGTTGACGACTCAACGTATTACAGCTGCAGCCTCCCTTCTTCGATCTTTTCCCTCAGGAAGAAATACTTGAGGTCAATGTGCTTGCTTCACTCCGAAGTCACTTGGTTTTTAGCAAGAGCAATAGCGCTCTGATTGTCCACCTTCAAAATTTGCGGTTCCTGCGCAAATTCGCTTGCGGAAAGTTCCCCCAAGAATTGTTGAAGCCAGAGCGCTTCTTTTGCGGCTTGGCACATGGCCACGTATTCCGCTTCACCCGTTGACAATGCAGTGCATCGCTGTTTTCTGCTGCTCCAGGAAATAGCAGCACCAGCCAACGTAAACACGTATCTGCTGAATGACTTCCGTTGTACGCAAGTTCCAGCTTTCCTGAAAACAAGTGCATAAATTTGCACTTTTGCACATCTCCCTCAGTAAAGGGAACTCTTGTCAAATGGAACTAATTTGTTCGGTTCCTTGAAGTTCCGTTTATCGAGTGTCTACTGTATATTAATTCAGTGTGTAAATGACATAGGCAAAAAAAGGTCAACGACGGAAGGAAGAGGGAGGCAAGCGACGCTAAGAAGGTTTCGGAGCCCGAAGCTCTTTGGGGACACGTGACTCAATGAGGAGGCACCTTGTCATGTCTAGCAGTGTCTGATTCATCCTTTAAGCAACTCCATTCTGCTCAGGTGTGCCAGGGATGGTTAGTTGGTGCTTGATGCCATGCTCAGTCAAGTACTCCTTGAAGTCAGTGCTGGTGTACTCTCCCCCGTTGTCACTACGTAAAACCTTCACTTTTCTGTCGTGAAAGTTTTCCGCCGTGCATCTGTACTCCTCGAACCTCTGAAGCACTTCGCTTTTAGCCTTCATAGGATACACAACGGTGTACCGTGAGTAGTCGTCAGTGAAGGTTACGAAATAGCTCGAACCGCCCTTGGATGTCGGCTTGATTTTACCGACGACATCTGAATGAATCAGCTCCAATGGCGCTTTGGCCCGAGTTGCCTATCCCTTCGGGAAGCTTCTTCTTCTCAGTTTTCCTAAGCGACAAACGTCGCAATGATCATCCATGTGATCTTTGCCGGTTCCGCAGAGGCTACGAGCAGCATCCTGATGCAAATGGCCCAGCCGCCGATGCCAAAGAGATGTGTCTTTTGCTTTGGCGAGCCTCGACGACACCTCTTCTTCTTTCACGGTGTAGAGTCTCCCCTGCTTCGTTGCAGTAAGGCCTACTTCTCCGTTGTCTTTGGAAACGAAGGCTTTGCCGGCAGCGAACGTAACTTGCAACCCTCGCTCCTCAATCCTTCCAACCGATAGGAGGTTTCCGTTCAAAGCAGGCACATACAGAACATCTTCGAGCGTGATGTTTGTCCCACCGCACTGCTCAGACAGCTGAATCTCGACTCTTCCTTTCCCTTCGACTTTGATGGACTGTCTATTTGCGGTCTCCACTGCTGATTCGCATGGCATGAAGTCGGTGACCTTTGACCTTTTGAACGTCATGTGATCAGTAGCACCGCTGTCAAGGTGCCATACACCGGGGTGTGACGCTGCCTTTTCCTTCGCACATAAGGCCATATGCGTTGCTATTTTTTTCGTGTGGAAGACTTCTCTTCTTTTGCTGGTCCTTCTATTCATCTGGTAACTGGTCGCAGTCCCTCGCTATATGACCGATCTTGCCACAATCAAAGCGTCGGACCTTCTTCTTTTGGACACCTGACGTTCGTTGGCGAATCTTGTCGTCTTTCTTATGAGCAGGCTGATAGCTCATCTTCTCGTTTTGCTGCTTGCTGTCGGACGTGGAACAAATTTTACTGACCAGCGCCCTAGTCTGACTGCCGTCGTTGTCGACGCTCTCTTCATTGCGACGCAGCTTTCTTTTTTCTTCAATGAGCAGCATCGTCTTCACTACCTTCGTGCTCAGTTGGTCTTCGTCCTGCTCCAAATTGAGAATTAGCGGTTCATACGCCACTGGAAGCCCCATAAGCATTACCAAGGCGACTTCTCTGTCGTTGAATGCATGTCCTGCACTCAACAGTTTCCTGTGCAGCTCCATGAGTCTTCCCAGGTAGCTGTGCATTGATTCTTCTTTCTTCATCCTTACGTTGAAGAAATCACGCATTAGCTGGAGTATATGCAGAAGTCCAAACATCGAGTGCATCTCCTCAAGCGTGGTCCACGCTTCTCTCGCAGTTTTACTTTCGCCGATGTCATCCAGGTAATTGTCCTCAACGACGAGGAATAGAAAGGTCAATGCTTTGTTGTCTACCTTCTTCTCTTTAACCGTCATTTCCTCAGAATAACCGAGTTCGATGGCGTCCCAGCATCCCTTCTGCACGAGAGCGGTTCTTGCCCTTATAGACCAGGTATGGTAGTTGTCCGCCGCCAACTTTGGTAGCCTGAACTCGTCTGATGCTGCCATCTTGGCGGTGAACTGAATGCCAAACAGAAATGGTCTTCCCCTAGTTCGGCAAACGCACAACCTCTACTTCTAATACTCTTCTTTTTCACGCCACAACTGCAGAACACAACGCGATGTCAGTCCCTTCTTCCCGACAGTTTCGTTTCTCCGCAGCCGCGTCGTTCCGCCACTTACTGTGACTGCCGGCTTGTGTAAACACCGGCTTGAGTGGCGTCAGCAGTGAAGCAGGTGTCGTATGACGTTTTGTCCTTCTAACGAAAACCACACGCCCTGTTTCACACTCTTCGTGATTAGGCACACACCGTGCGTCAGTCACTTCGTCCCGACACTTTCACCACCCCACACGCTTGTCGCTGGAACTTCTTCCGTGGACTGTAGCACGTGAAGCAGAGAAATGGGTGTGGCTTGACTGTTCACGCTTCTTCATGGTCGAAACTTTCGCAGCTCATCACAAAGCAGTCCGTTGCAGTTCTTCGCCAATGATGGTCGATGCACCATCCTGGGACCATAACCTGTTAGTTTTTCTGGTGTGTGCAGCATGACCACGATGCGAAGGGCACAGATTGCGGCAGCTTCGCGAGGAGCCGAAAGAAACGACGAGCGGCCATCAAGCTACCATCTTCTTTATTGAAACGTAATACGCGCGAGCGCGCGGCGCGCGGGAGTAAGACAATACGCCCGTACAAACTAAAAAAAAAAGCCACAAAGCGCAGGACGCTGCGCGCACTCTGCGGTGAGTCACGGAGTCTCTTGAGCAGGCATGCGCGCTGCAGTGCACCTGACACCATCCGGCGGCCGTTCATTACGCAACTAACACTTCAGACATACAACGAGCTCACCAAGCACTTCTACGGAAATCGGCGTGAATTTGCACTCCCAAACAAAGGACTCAACAGGCCGCAGTCAGTCACTCTCCGCATGCTATCCGTGGAGGATGAGCCACGTCGACTCGGACTACGACGGAACTGCTACGTTTACGAAGTGTGACGTACGTGTGATCTTGGGTCACATGGTGTGTGGTTCTGCTACGCAAGCCTCCTATCTGGAGTATAAGAGCAAGTGGAACAGTGCTCTCAAGAGCAGCGAACTTAAAGATCAACTCTGGGCTGTCCAGAAGGCCCGCGTAGCGGCGTAGAGTTTGGGGCTACCCGTCCCGACGTGGGAGATGCCCTCTACACCTTGACGCCTGTCAGGTGTCCTTAAGGGCCCTTTTTGGAAATAAAGTTTCTCCACCACCACCATAGAGAGGGTGTTGCCTGCATAAGTCATCGTAGACGTCACGAAACACATGTTTCAGCGGCAGAATCAAAGTTTTTGCCTAAATTGTTTAATTTCTCAGTTAATAAACCATCTTTTGCTGCTGTACAAGCGCTGGGGGAAGTAAAAAACACCAAAACTATCAAATAAAACAAACGTGTATTTTGTCTCCATGGCCCCTTCCCGATAAATTATGTTTCTCCACACTAACGACAAGCGCCAGTGGTAAACCTACCCTCGTCCGCATAACAGGCAACGTTAACGCACTGGTTCCTCACCGCGGTCGTGGCCTAGTCGTTTGGCGCACCGGCCTCGGCTTCGGGAGGTGGCAGGTTCGAAACCCACCGCCGGAAACCCACCGGTAAAAGCGGGTACAAGCGTTCCCCCGGCCCTCGGTGCGCGGGCTTCGTCAGGGGTGACGCTTGGGAGAGGCTCTGCGTACCCCGCCTGCAGGCCCGTTTCGGGCTCACTGTTTCGAACGACCCAGCCTGAGAAGGTGGTTCGACCTACTGGGTATACCCCTGTAGGTGTGTGTGTGTGGCAAAGGTGTGTGTATAGCCTTCAATGCACGGACGTTCCGTAATCTGTGCAGCGAGGTAACTTGCGGATGCATCCCCGATAAAAATCTGTCCGCAATAAGGGCGGGGGTTGCGGTCAGGTTGTCCGCGAGCCTCTTTTTTTCTGTTTTATTCCTTCATCAAGATCATCAACAACATGATTGTGCTCACTGAAGCCACACCTGCCGAGTGCCAACTGAGTCCAGCTATTCCCCGAATTTCCACAGTTCATCCACCTATTGTGTTCTTGGGCGAGCTCTATTGCGTTTACGATCTATTGGCAGCCACTCTGCTAAGCGGATGTTGCAACTGATGTCCCTCGTGCGCATGACAAGTCCTGCCCATGTCTATTTTCGTCGCTTAATTTGAGCAAGAATGTCATCCACACAACTCCGTTCCCTAATCCACGCAGCTGTTTTCTTATGCCTAAGCTTGGCTACATCAATACAGTTTAAATAACCGAATTCAAACCATCTGCAAAAGCAGCAAAAGTAACTACAGTAGCCGGTTATTAAGACGAACTTGGTTTAGACAAACTCCATATGGTTACGAGGAACAACATTTTGGCTCTCGTAACGTCCACAGCGTAAAAAACCCCCGGTTAAGACGAATTTTTAATAATACGAAAAAAATTTCACCGTCCTTTAGAGTTCGTCTTAACGAAAGTCTAACAAATGCCTCAACTGTTATTAAATAAAGTGTGCAGCCGCGATGCTGTGCAAAAAGAATTCAGAAAGGCAATAAAGACTGCTCACGCGCGGGAAAATGAAAGAATTACAGTTTATTTAAAGGTATGTGATCCTCTGTCTCTAATGGTAGGTCTGTCGTGATTGTCTATCTCTGTTGTGACAACGACTTATCCATCGAGGGGCTATACAGTAAAATCTCGTTAATTCGAACCGCGAGGGTGTCATCTCAGTTCCAATTAATGAAATTTTGAACTAAAAGTGAACAATAACGACAGTACACTGCAATTAGGAAGAAGCAGGACATGTACACATTTTTATGCTTAGAAAGCACGTGATATTGTGGCCTGCCTTTGGTTACCAAAGGCGACAGTCAGCGCCTTCAGCTCTAATGAACGAATGTAGTGAAAGGCCTCATCATCGCCTTCTTAAGAACTGAAAAAAAAGACGGACGGCATTCCATCGGGCCATGGCTGCTGAGCGGACAGCCGCACTACACCTCGTACTCGTCCTCCTTGTCGCCCCTGGCAGCGACAGGTAATGCGCTATTGACCTGAGATATGACATAGTGCACCACTGCGTCCTCATCGACGTTGTTTGCAAAGAATGCGTATTCCAAAACGTCCGCCCTGTGGGATTTAGGTTGGCTTTAACTGGCCTCCTCTGGTCTCCTCAGCCTTGTGTGTAGGCGCACCGTGCGTTTCTCTGCATGCCTTGCGCCGGCGCGGTGCCACGCAGTTTCAATTATCCTAACACCGATAGCCACCCCCCTCCCCCCGCCTCCGTGGTATTCTAGTTCACTATATCCGTCGTTCGATTGTTGGTTGACTGGAGCCAAAACTAGCATGTTGCGTACCCACTTTAGACGATCGGCCAAGTCAGACAGATCTCATTGCAAAATAAGGTTGAGAATTATAACTAGGTGGAGACCAAACGACGAAGATTTTGGGGGAGGTAATATATAGCGATTTTGATAAACAGAAAATACTGCGATGGTATCCTTTTTACGATAGTCATGATCCTTTTCCCATTGCGTTGTTTTCTTGTCCCTGTTACTATGGCTGAGGGCATTCGCCATTTGTTAACCTTACAAACATGCTCTTACTGCAACACAGTGTCTAAAGTGCCGTCTGACGGCACTCCAGCGCAGTGCTCCAGCCATGGCTAAAGCGCCGTCTGACGACATTTGAATTTTTAGGACGGCTGGGACAGACCAGAGTGTCGGCCGTTGTGGTGTAAAGGTTCCCTGTTAGCTTCCTGCTTCTGAGGACGGTGGTTCGAGTCTGGCTTCTGCCTTATTTTTTTTACATTAGAAGTTTTAATTATACATTCGGTGGTTCAAATGATTTATTTTCTGTTCGTTAGGCTATGTTAGGTATAGGCACCGGACACTGAAGTTTGCCCGCGACTGCTGCGCCGCCTCTCGCAGCTTATTAGCAACTTTGGGTCGGTGGATGTCGCGACCGGCCGTTCAGCGCACGTGAAAACGCGTGCTGCGTGCGGCTCGACGCTGTGTGGCGGTCGTTCTTTAAGAAACATCGTTATAATGGCAAGTGCAGTGCCCGAAAGGATCAAAATGCTACAGGAAAGAATTCGTGGCAGCGCCACTACTGCTGCGTGAAGGACTACCACAATCGCGAAGGGCAGCCTGGCATCGTTCTGTACTGGTTTATCGGGCAGCCGTGGGAAAAGGAGAGTCGCAAGAAATGGATTTTAACAGCACGAAGAGTGAAGTAAGTAAGAAAGCCATGACATTTTTTGTCAGTGGAAGGAGTAAAAATGTGAGTACGATTACCGTTTATGCGCTGCGCAGACACGAAGGGCCGCAAAACAAACGTTTGCTTTCAGTGTTTCATACACATCGCACACTCCGATATTTCTGCATCGCATGCCGTAGTATTTGCATAACACAGGGTATTACGTCTTCCTCACTATTGTTTTATCAGCAGTAACTTTTTAAGCGACATTCACGGCAGCGAATGGACGCCAAAAGGCGGCACAAGAATATGTTCACAGCACTTCGCGGGTGGTGCCAAAAGCAATGTCAAGACGGTGAAGACGCATATCCCGCCTCCTGCCCTACATTGTTCCCCGAAGTGTACAGAGTTCGGCCACGCATTCCAAGCGAGAGCGTGGCAAGATATCAAAGGCAAGGTGGCATTCACATGCGTTGACTCCTTTAATGCGTTTTGCGCACTCAAAAAGTTGACGTTATTTTGACGTTATTATTTTTTAAGCAGAGGGGTGCAGGAGGAGGAGGAATTCCTTTTGTGGAGAATTGTGAACTGCCAGAACAAATTGTATCACAATTAGCCGTTAAGACGACTCTAACATTACTCACAAGAAAGAAGCCGAAACTAAACAATCTGCGTACAACCCGCAGCTCCGCTGTATCAACAGATTTCCCACTCTGGTGGAAGCTAATAACATTTGGAATGCGTTGAAAATTAGTGGCAACACCAACCGAGCCGAAGAAGGGCCACCGAAATAGTAACTGTAGTGTAGTTGCGCGAACAGAGAAAAGAACACAAACACGCCCATCCTGCCATGGAGCGTCTTTGTTTGTATACGCTAGAGTCACTTTATTGGGCTGTGATACAGGAAAAAAATGGTATTCACCTGAAGAGAAGCGCTGTAGATAAGCTTTTCCATTGCTGAGAATGGGACTTCGTAACGATGTCTGTCCCGTCAATCTCTTCCGTGGCGTGCACGCGCCCGGCAACGTACAATCTCTGTCCCTTCTCGCGCACACAAGGCCGACAGTAAACCCCATAATTGTCCGGTAATCGCACAGAAGCACTTGAGACACGGGGAAACTATTTGCCAGAGCAGTTTTCTAGCATGACACGCCTTCCAAAACAATCGCAGAATTGCAAAAACAAACAAAACAAACTACCAACAAGTGTCGAACATGAGAACGCGCGGCCGCCGTCTGCCTCTCACCGACCCAAAGTTTGCTCGCGCTTCCGCGGGGCAGCGCTGGGTGTACTTATTCGCCGCGCCCATTGCGAAGAAATTCCAGACGGGGCATCTTTTATCAAAGCGCCAGTAGACGTCGCCTTAGTGGAGTGCTTATATTACCGTCGGACAGCACTGAAGACGCAGCTTTACTGTAAACTTGCTTTGCTCCTTTCGTTATTAGCGTGCTCAAACAACTGGAGTAGGCCTTCACTAGGTCCTCCTTTAGTTGGATAGAGCCAAGGGCAGGGCGTGGTGCCATTGAGGCAGGCTCTGCGCCAATTCTGTACGCTTGGGCTACTTGGATCCCAACGTCAAATTCACCAATTCTCTTCTCTTTGGTTTTATACTGCCTGTGCCGTCGGGCATTTTGGGAACCATCGCTCAGCGACGCCGCCCCCGAATTTCCGGGCATTGGAACGACTGGCTTCAGAGAATTGGCATATATGGCGAGAACCCCACCGAGAGAGGACAGAGAGATAGAGAGAGAAAATGTTTATTGAGTTTTAGAACAGGAGTGGATCCTTATTCCAGGAAGCAATGTGGATTCCGCAAGGTCGGGTTACCGGGAGTGTGCGGTCCTCCAGGCGGCCTCCGCTGGGCAACAGTATCTCCCCATTGCTAAGGGGAAGGGGAAGTGGAGGATAAAACTTTTATTGAGGCCCAATCCGACTCCTTGTGAGGAGGCAGACCAGTGGGGAGACTCCTTAGTCCAGGAGTCCCTGGCTGTGGCTGGCAGTCCGGGCCCGTCTCACCAGCTGGGAGCCGGGTTCAGAGCTGGACAGCTGCGCCGCCCACTGTGAAGGGGAGTGGTGGGGATTGGGAGGGAGTTCGGGTGTGTGGGAGCATTCCCATACTGTGTGATAAAGTGTATACCCCTTTCGGGGCATAACTTGCCCTGTGGTGAGTGAGAGGTGGGGAAGGTCAAATGCCAAAGTGTATTGTGAGGGAAGGTCCGGGTTCGAAGTTGACGGAGAGTGATTTCATTGGGTTTTGTTGGAGACGGGTGACGTGGAGGGAAGGTGCGACGAGAAAGCTTGCAGTGTGTGAGAATATCGTTGTACGTGAGTAGGGGGTGGGCATTCAGGGTGGGAGGAGGGGGGTTGGCGGCAATGGCCCGGTGTACCACTTGTCGGGCCGCGTCGTGCGCCCCTTCATTGCCGGCCAACCCACAAAGGCCAGGGGTCCATAGAATGTGGCCCTCCTCACGGAGGTAAGTCGAGTGTTCAATGATGCGCAGGGCAGGGCGAGGAAGTAGACCTTTTTGAAGATGTCAACAGGCTTCCTGCGAGTCCGTCATTACTATCACGTAGTCGCGACGAGTGGAGGTAAGGGAGAGCGCAATGGCTATTTTTTCAGCTTCAGTTTGTCTTGAGGCTCGCGTGGAGGCAGTGGCGACGGTACGGTTTTGGCTGTCTACAGTCGAGATGGCGTAAGTCGATCGTTTGGGGTATGGGGATGCATCGACGTAAAGCGTGTCCGGAAGATGCTGGTAGTGGGTGCTGATGTAGTTGGTTCGGGCGGTGCGACAACCGTCATGCAGGCCTGCGTGCATGTTTCGGGGTAGCGGGGCGACTTTAATGTGATCGCGCAGTAGCGGAGGGAGGCGTGCCAGGCGGTGAGGCGGAGTCGGGGTCGGATAGCCCAGGCAAGCTAGAGTACTGCAGCCAGTGGGCGTAAGGCGTTGAAACAGCGAAGTTCGTTGAGTTTCACACAGCTCTGTCCAAGTGTTGTGTATTCCCAAGCGTAAGAGCAAGTCAGCAGATGTGTTAGCGGGGAAGCCGAGTGCAGTTTTTTACGCTTGTCTAATTAAAATGTCCAGTTTCTTATGTTCTGTTGGTTTGAGGGACAAGTAAGGAGCTCCGTATGTGAGGCGACTGATGAGGAAAGCTTGAACCAGACGGGCAGTTTCAGCTTTTTTCAGAACAGTACGTTGGTGGGTGAAGCGCTTAACTAGTTGTACCAATTGAGTAACTGTTCGTTGAAGTCCCAGGATGGTGTGCGAGCGTGAGCCGTCTCGTGGTATTGTGAGTCTGAGTACCCTGAGATGGGTTACTACAGGAACGGGGCAACTCTGTATAGTAAGAACCGGGTCCGGCGCCGGCGCCTTGTGGTTTCCAGAGTTTTTTGCTGAAGGGTTAACAGTGCGGATTTTTCCGGGGAGCAGGTCAGACCACATTTAGAGATAAACGTGCTAGCTATGTCTATGGCTCGTTGAAGTGCTTCTTGTTGTTCGCTCATGGAACCTGAGTTAGCCCATATGGTGAGATCGTCATCATATAGTGCATGGTGGAGGGATGGGACGGTGTCCAGTAGCGGAGGCAGATCTTTGAGGGCTATGATAAATAGTAAAGGAGAAATGACTGAACCTTGTGGTGTTTCCCGGGGGAGCGCTGGGAAAGATGGTGTGCGTAAGTGGGCGATCCCCACTGGAGCGGTGTGGTTGGTAAGGAAAGCTTTCACATACACTAAGAAAAAAGGGTAGAAAAAAAAAACAGGGATGTATAGAAACGACAGATGGCGACGAGTGTACTGGCCAGTAGGAAGACGCATTGAAACATCCTCCTCGCGAGGGGCACGATCAAATGCAGAGCATTTCCGGGGGCGCACGACGTTAAGTAGTTTGCGTTACGTTAATGTGGTTGCACTTGTGGCAACTGCTGACGAGAGAGCGCTCGTCAGCAGTAATTTGAATGAGTCAACGATATAAGGCTCGTCACATAGCGTCTCATTCTGTGTCGGCTTTGTGACGCAGTGGTTAGAGCGCCAAGTACATTGCGTTCCGCCCGCAGGGTCGAGGGAGCGAAACCTGGCGCCGGATAGCATTTCTTTTTTTTTTTTATATAGTAGGGAGGGGTGCGGTGCGGACTACGGACGTCAACGCGGGTGACATCGTGAGTTACTGATATGCACTGCATTTAAAAGGAGGAAATCGAGGGTTTTCTCCCCCGGACCAGGGAGATTCTCCCTTTAGCTAATTACACGTAGCGCCCTCTGTACGGCCGCTACGAAACACGGAAATGGGGGAGGAAATATTCTCCCCTGTCGTCTGCGATCTGCTGTCGGCGCCGGCGCCGAAAACGAAACCGTTCATCGTTGCACTGTGGCTTTCGCCGATCGGGCGCATACGACGACTATGACCAACACCTCCCCTGTGATTTGCTGCTTGCTTTTTTTCTCGCTGTCTTTCTTTTTATTATTACCATGTGCCCGCCACGCTAACGCACGGCTCGCCAGCCGTGTGTTTGAAGCACATTCTGTGGGCACCGCTGCATGCTTGCTGTGTGCGACTCGCCTGCGCCCTGTTCAACGTTACCACTGCATTTGTGGACGTTTTATACTGACGCCCAAGGGTGAAAGAGGTCAGCGATGATAGCAAACTGCCCCTTTTTTCGTCAACGAGCACGGACCGCAGCATATTGACGCATCAGTTACCAACAACAAAAAGCCCCCATTCGGTAAAATTGGCTGAATGGTTGCCAGACCAGCGGTGCGCTCTACGGTAAAATAGCGAAGGCGAGGCAATAAGCATCATTACCCAAACATACCTGCCGCACTGTTTCGTGAAACGTTTTTTCTTCTTTGAGCTATTTTACTGCTTCTTACAAAACCTCAAATTAACAAAAGTTTGCAATTGCACGAGTTTTATTTGATGAAATAACAAAACCCACCTAAGGCTTACGCACTGCCGTGGGGTATCGAAACAAGCAACGATATCACTGTTCCTACCTGCATTCTCGGCGATCAGGGTTATAAATACTTTGTCGCCATTTCAATGTTGTGTTGTGGCTTGTGATCATGCGGACATGTGTAAAGTGTGTACTATATGTTGTGGTGTATTACGCTTGCGATGTTGTGTGTTGCGTGTATTGTGCGTTGGCAGTGCCATTAATGAAGTGTATGTCGCTGTGTTGTGCTATGTGTCTTCCCAATATGTGCCCGCCCACATGCGGCCTCTGTGATGTTGGGTATAATTATATGCGTTATCCTTAAAGGAAACCAAGGAAACACCTTGATATAATGCCCACTGATGGTAAACACCTTGATATAATTAGCCCACTGATGGTGATGCCTACTTTTTTTGCGTCATCTATCGGTCATTTTAAAACGTTTACAGTTGCTTTACTTCGCGCACGCCAGGGGGTGAGCATTGTCATCTCCTCGCTGGGACGGTTACGATGGTTGCGACAGCGACGGATACATTTTTCGTGTTGCCTGCATTGCCTTTGCGCTGAGATTGCAAACCATCCGCGTTTTGATGCATCGGTTGTAGCAAGGTAAGACGACTAACAACAACTGGTTGTTCTCAAACGGCCGCTCTGGATGCTTGTGATGTCGAGTGCGGTGAACGGCGGGGCTACGAGCCTTTCGGAAATAAAGTCGGCATTTTGGAAGCAATCGGTATGACTTCTGCTTTGTTTACGGCGGCGCGTTCGCTCTGAACGCGTAGGCGGGGCGCGCAGCGAGACGAATGCAAGAAGTCGCGCATATACGATTGGCGACATCGCTTGCTAACTGCAGTTCTGGTGCTCGGTAGGTAATTTCTTGGTTATTTTAGCGCATTTTAGGCGCACACAACCACGGTAACCTACATATTTGTACTTCCTCGATCCTCAAACGGATCAGCTCGGTAGGCCTTTCTCGCATGACAAGCCTTGCTTGGGTGACGCTGCCAGGGGAGGAACACTCCTCCATTAGCTCACGAAAGGGGGAAATCTTCCTCCACTCCTAGGGGTAGAAACGCGCTCCTCCCTCTTAAAGGGAGAATCTTTCTACCTCTTAGGGAGAAATATATGATACATTTCTGTTCCACCCTTAAGGGATAAACTACCACACCCTTTTTTCTTAGAGTGTAGTTGTATAGCCGTGTCCCAACATGGAGAGTGGCCAGGCTGTTTAGTAAGGCGTCGTGGGTAACGTTATCAAACGCGCTCTTAATGTCGAGAGCGAGGATACAGTGCTTGTGATGCTTCGGAAGGTTAGTTAGAAGGTCTTCTTTGAGCTGCAGGAGGACGTCTTGGGTAGACAGTTGAGGTCGGAAGTCGTACATCGTCGTTGGGAAGAGGTTGTGATCTTCTATGTACGCCGTAAGGCGATTGTGAACCATGTGTTCAAGCAACTTCCCGAGGCACGAAGTCAGTGAGATAGTATGCAGGTTGGGTACCTCGATTGGTTTACCAGGTTTGGGGATCAGTGAGATGTCCGCGTGTTTCCACGCGGGCGGAAGCGTCCCTTGTGTCCAATTGTAACAGCAAGGCCAGGCGTCATGATCATAGATGAGATTAAGGAGTTGGTCGAGGCTGGCAGGAGGAAAGTTGCGTATTACACGATTCGTGATTTTGTCATGTCCTGGTGCTGTGTTGCGTGTGAGGTTGGGGATCGCTGCCTCGAGTTCTTCGTAGGTAAAAGGTGTGAACAGCGTTGCGTTTGGGTTCCCAGTATAATTTGAATAAGAAGGTACAGGACTCTGGGGAGAAAGTTTGTACTTTTGCAGGGTGTCGAACCGAAAAAAATACCCGTTCGATTACGGTTCTGGTTCAGGCGAAATAATTTCGTTCCGGTTCAGTTCCGCTTCGACAAAATCACGTGCTGAACCGGTTGCCGAACCGGTTCGGGAGGTTGAACCGGTTCGCGAACCGGTTCGATGAGTTGAATTATCACTGAAATAAGAAAAAAACATTTAGTCGTTTAAAACGACAGCCACATCAAAATACAAACAAAAATTCAAAATGCTGCTGTTTCCCAAGGGCAGTGGCGCAATCGCAAAGCAAACTTTAAGCAATTACGAGATGTTAGAAAAACAGATCAAGTGGCGACGATTTACCACCTACCTTCTCGCCCGGATTTTATGTTGTCCTAGCGACTATTCATAAAGCCACCGCCAAGAGATATGACGGTGGGATATGTTTTCTGCCCTTTCCTTTTTTGTTAAAATCGCAATCGTCGATATGGAATCGCCCATCACGCTGACCTTGAAACCTTAAATTTAGGCCTGGTACTGGCGTGTTCAAATACCAGCGCTTAATACCAATGGCACACATTTTTTTATATTCGTAACAAAACAGAAAAATCCTACAACAGGCACATAAATACTACCAATGAATTAGATTATCTGGTCACCCTAAATAATTTGTTAGCTGTCACCTTATCGAATGGGCTAGCCACACTTTTGTCAAAAGTAAGCTTTAGTTAACGCCCAGTCACTGCATTATTGCTCTGACCACTGCAATTCCTTTTGCGATAGCTATACTGGATGTGTGCATTACAATAAGTATGTCATCATACCGCCTGACCCCCGGCCATCGTTCCGTGTGCTAAATTGCGTAATCTTATAGCAGATTATGGTGTTACAAAATGAAAAATAAATTTGACGCGTGGAGCATGAGATGGGACTTTTTTGGGTAGACGCTCTTTAATTCGTCCACAGCAGTACTCCCCTCCGGAACGAGTAGCAGTATAAGTAATCTAGCGAGTTGGGCATTCAGTACAAGTGCACCTTCGAAAAAAAAAACAGATCTGAAAGAGACAAAACTGCAGAACAAGCAGAAAAGATGATCGCTGGGCGAATGGGACAGTGTGAGGTACCGGCCGGCCTTTCTGCACGTGTAATCTGCTTTATTTCTTTTTCTGCTTCCAAGACAAGGCCGAGAGCTGCAGTTTCTTGCCTAGGGATTAAGTGCGCACCTTAACAGTTTTTCCTGACATATGTGTTGTTATTTGTATGTGTAAAAAAACGGAACTCCTCCACTGTACTGTCCTAAAAAACTGACCACGGAACTCACTTCCTTCGCATTGATGACAAGTTTGGTTGTGGAAGGCAGGGCAAAGAAAAGTATAGAGCAATATCCACGTTTCGGTGCTTCTTTTACTTATTCGGTTTTACTTACTTTTTGCATAATATATTTTAAAACAACGTGAATCGCCTTTTATTTTTTGATGTTTTCAGTGTAAACACATTAAAAAAAATTGGAGCATTTGATGCCCCGTGCTAAATCTCTGCTCCGAGGCGCTGCTTATGGTGCAGGCCGGCAGACTTATTTTAACCAGCTGGTGATATTAAACGTGCGTCAAAATCTCGATACACGGACGTTTTTGATATCCACCCACTTCACAAAAACATGTCGTAGGGAAGGGAGATCGAGGCCACTTGTGGTCAGCAACAAACGGCTTAGCCACTGAGCAGCTCCTGCGGTCAAACTGGTCAAGTATTGACAATTTTCAGGTGTCGGACCTTTTAAACAAATTATTAAATGCCAAACGTTTGCACACATCGGGTGTGGGCTTCCGCTGTTGCGCAGTGGAGCACTCCTGCAGTCTGATTGCTCCATTAAAGTAGCAGCTATAGGGAAGGGCAAAGTCGTTTTATATCCCCTGCATGCTGCCGAGAATGACATTTCGTTTGGTCAGCTTGCATTACGCTCGCGTTTCCAGCAGCAATAGACCGTTGCTACATTGGTGCTCATTCATTTCCCCTGTTACCCGCCGCGGTGGCTCAGTGGCTAAGGCGTTGCGCTGCTGAGCACGAGGTCGCGGGTTCGATTCCCGGCCGCGGCGGCCGCTTTTCTGATGGAGGCGAAAAGCAAAAACGCCCGTGTGTACGAGATTTCGGCGCACGTTAAAGATCCCCAGGTGGTCAAAATTAATCCGGAGCCCTCCACTACGGCGCGCCTCATCGCCTGCGTTGCGTCGGCGCGTTAAACCCCATAATCAATCAATCATTTCCCCTGTTGTTACGTAGAGTGTGATAGTGTTCAGTTGTCTGGAGGGGAAAGTGTGCGAGCGGGTACGAAGCTGATGGTACGTGAAAGAAAAAAAGGCCTGAATTGTATTGACTGTGCAATATCCACAACGGAAGGTCGAACCGTTTCGGCATGAACCGGTAACCGTTATTTCTTTTTTCGGTTCAGTTCCGGTTCGGGTTCAGCGTGCTCAAAAAATAACGGTTCGGGTTCGGGTTCAGTTCCGGCAAAAATACCGGTTCAGTTCCGGTTTTCGGTTCGGTTCGGTTCGGGTTCGACACCCTGCTTTTGTCGTAAGGTCTTGAGGAAGCTTTGTCCATCTCCTGGGAAAGCATGCATGAGTCTTTGGATGTGGTGTTGAGTGGTGGTCTTCTTTCTCGGCTACCCATTAGCGATCGAAGTAGGTGCCAGGTTTTGCGCGTAGTAAGCGTTCCTTGTAACTGGGTGCAAAATTGATGCCAATTCTGCTGACTGAGTTGTTTGGCGTAGTCTTCCGCTTGCTTTGTGAGGCGGTACTATGCGTAATAAAAGGGGAAGGGGAAGCATAGAATAGGAAAATATGGCGTACAGTGAAGGTCTGGCCACCTTGGACGCCCCCTAATAGTGCCCATTTAAAGTGTGCGTTCCGACCACGCCGGATAAAAAAGGTGCTGACCCATTTTGAACGCAAAATAGGCGCTCGAACGAACCGCACGGTACGCAGTACAGCAACGCGAGCGGCGGCCCGTGGCAGCGGCTGCTCCTCCCGCCGTCACCCAGGAAGTTCCCACACGGCGGCGGACCAATCACAGAAAAACGGCGCCGCCCTGAGAGGACCATGAAATTCTGGTGTATAGGTTGGCTCCCATCTCTAGGGGAAATGCAGGAAGAAGCCATGCACGTGACATCCCCAGAGCCACCGTTGAAGGTCCGTGGGCCACCGTAGGATAAAGTCGATGCCTCGAAGGTGTAGAATTCTTGCTGCGAGTAGCGACGAACACATCCACAGGAGGCGCTGTGAACGTGTTGTGGACGTGCACGTGTGGACAGGAGGCAGGCACAGCTGATTTTTAATGTGCAGGAGAGAGTAGTAGTGCAGCAGTAGAATCGCCTTATTATTCAATGGCCGATATTCAATGGCGTGGAATGCATGCAGGCAACCATGCGAGTGCGCCGCCATATCTGTGGCCAAGCGTCTGTTGCTAGGCGAAGTTGTGCGCACGGCCTCCAGATCAGGCACCCCTCTTCTCCTCCATGCAACCGTGTGAGTGCTCCGTCACTCGTTACGTCGGGCTCCGTGGGATGGCGGTACTTGTCCATATCCGTGGCGCATCGGCCATGTCTGTGGTCGTTTTCAGTGTTGCCAAACGAGGAAATTGACCGCTAAACTTTTCAACGAATACCACCTATAGGGGAGCACAAGCGCCATGGTTGTAGTTAAGATAATGCGAGGAGAAGGTTCCCAAGTTCACTTAAAGTGGTCATTGTTCATGATTTGGTTCACTCAGCACTGGCAGGCTCCACGTGGCTTCTTCTAGAGGAGCTGCAGCAATCAGGGGGGAAGTCGGTTGAGATCATCATTACACAAAGTTTGAATAGACGGTAGGCTAAGGCGTACTCGATTATCGTTCATAAAATAAAGGATCAGTTCTTTCTCGATGCAGCTGTGCTGCTTTTGACGCCGATGGGACGCCACCGCTCAGGAGTCGCTCGCGGCGATGGCTGAAATAAGCACATTGCCAAAGTAAATGGCACAAGTTCGGCGAGTACAGTAAGGGCAACGTTGCGGGAAGTAACTAGCGGGAGCTGTTCATTTAGGCACGGTACGAGTGGTCAGGGTCGATTTGGCATAGGTTTTATAAGCCATGATTTTGCCCGGGCGTGTAAGGGCTTATAAGGACTGAGAACGCCTACCAGAGTGGCATACCTCAGGCGTTGGCTACTTTGAGTCTTCGAATATCATAGTTTAATCTCCTAGTCTTGTTGGACGCGGACATGACATGACAAAGACGTCATTAAATCGCCTGCAGTAGGCACCCCGTTGCCAGGATACATGGATACATAGACGCGGCCTAACGTCGGTCCTGTCTGGACCCTCTACTCGTCAGCGTCCTCGCTGCTCGCCCCCAGGCTAGTCGCCGTTACCCCGAGGGGTGGCTGACGCGTCGCAGCTTTCGCTCGGTCGCTGTCTTTCGAGGGCCTCCAGGATCTGCTGGACGGCCAGGAGTTGGTCTTCCTTGTTACAGCTCCAAGCCGCGTCTTGAAGCCACGGCGGGATCACAGTCTCTGTTTCCGCGTCTGCTGGTCTTGCTGCACAATCCCACAGGATGTGGATCATAGTGGCCCGAGCCCTGCGGCACACCTTACACGTGTCGTCCGGATACTGTTCTGGGCATATGTGCTTCATTATGGCCGTAGTCAGTAACGAGCCCGTCTGCAGCTGTCTAAATAGTACTCCCTGCTCCCTGGTAAAATTGGGGTGCGGCGGTGCCATTACTCGTCTGTTCATCCGATAATACTTTGTCATTTCGTGGAACGTGCCCATCCTATCTTTAGTTTCCGCCCACAGCGCTGCAGACAGGCTCGTTTCTGCTACGCCGCCAGATAATTCTCGCGCAACAGAGTTCGCCGTCTCGTTGTGGTTGTCCGCAAGTTCAGACACATCTGTCCCCACGTGGGCGGGGAACCACTTCACTGTTACTTTTCTGTCCGTAAAATCCAACGCGGTGAGCACCCGCACTGCTCCACGACACAGCCTGCCCTTGGCAAATTTCCTCACGGCTCCCTTTGAGTCACAGATGACTGTCTTGGTGTTTTGGTCCGCGATGGCCAATGCTATGGCCACCTCTTCGGTGCTCTGCGCCTCATATGTTTTAACGCTCGTTGCAGAGACTGTCTCTCCGGTTACGGCGTCGATCACCACTACAGTGAAGGCTTCCCGGTTACGGTACTCCGCTGCGTCGACGTATCGGGTGCCAGGTGCGTTGCCGTTTTGCTCGATCATGGCTTTGGCTCTCGCCTTTCTCCTCTCCTCATTGTGGATAGGGTCCATATTCCTGGGGATGGGTTGTACCCGCGTCCCTCTCTTGATGTTAGCCGGTATGTCCTCTTGTCTGTTGAGTGGTCTACCGCTCGTTCCGGGCTCCAGTCTCAGTTTGGCTAAGATGGCTCGACCGGTCTTGGATCCCTTGAGCCTCTCCATCTGGGGGGCTTCGCTGATTTCCTCTAGCGTGTTGTGCACGCCGAGGTCCACCAGCTTCTCGGTGCTTGCGCTGTCGGAAAGACCGAGTGCTGCTCTGTATGCTTTGCGTATAGCTGCATTTAGACGATTGCTTTCCGCCGCTTTCCAGTTGTGATTGGAAGCGACATACGTTATATGGCTAACGGAAAACGATTGGATCAGCCGTATCAGACTGTCCTCCCGCATGCCGGCTTTCCTGTTGGCCACCCGCTTTATGAGGCGAGTGGCCGCTGTGACTTTGTTTAGGAGTTGGTGTACCATCTCCCCGTTGGTGCGAATATCTTTTCGATTTGAAAGCCCAGCCCTCGGATCTTCCTGACCTCAGGAATATCTTGTCCGTTGCCGGTCCGTACCACGATTCTGTTGTTGACCGTGTTGTCCTCGCTCGTCTTTAATTTCCACCTCGGTGGAATCACTAGGAGCTCCGATTTGCTTGGCGAGCAGATAAGTCCCGTTCCTTTCAGCTGGTCTTCGATGGTATCGACTGCTTGCTGTAGTGTTGACTCGATGTGTCCGTCGCTGCCGCCTGGAACCCATAACGTTATATCGTGGGCGTATATGGTGTGCCGTACACCCGCTAGCGACTCAAGGCGGCGAGTGACCCCAATCATGACGAGGTTGAACAGCAACGGCGAGATAACCGAGTCCTGTGGGGTCCCGACTCTGCCGAGCTTCTTCTCTTCGAGGGTTTCGTCACCTGCTTGGATCTTTGTCGTGCACCGCGTTAGGAAGTCCCTAACGTAGGCATACGTCCGGGATCCCATGTTCAGTGCGCTGACTTGGGCTAGAATTGCCGAGTGCTTTAATTTATCGAAGGCACTTTGCAAGTCCAGCCCCAGTATTGCCTTGTCCTTGGTCCTGGTTTAGTCGTCCAGGATCTCAGTCTATAGTTGGAGCATCGCGTCCTGCGTGCTCAGCTTGCTCCTGAATCCGATCATGGAGTCGGAATACAGGTCATTGTCCTCGAGGTATTCCTGCCATCAGTTCATCAGAACGTGCTCCAGCACTTTGCCGACGCACGAAGTCAGAGATATGGGACGGAGGTTCTCGATACCCGGCGGCTTCCCTGGTTTTGGTTTTAGGATAGTCTTGGCTGTCTTCCAGGTCTGGGGTAGCTTGCCCTCCCTCCAACACTTGTTGAAGAGAGCCGTCAAGCTTGCGATCGCATCCTCGTTGAGGTGCTTGAGTGCTTTGTTCGTAACCTTGTCTGGACCGGCTGCGGATCGGCAGTTCAGCTCGTGTACCGCCGTCCATACCTCCCATGTCTCAATGTCTCTGTCCAGGTTCTCGTTCACCATGCCCCAGTAGTCTGGATGCGTTTCCTCTGGGTGTTCTGGTAGATACTTGTCGTTGATTCGTTTGTGCATCTCCTCCTTTCCCAGTTCCCGTAATGCCTTGTTTAGGGTCTTGTTCAGACTGTCTCTCTGGTGGGACTTTGTTTTTGTTTCGTCCAGTAGGTGACGGAGCATGGCCCACGTCTTTCCTACGTGTAATTGGCCGTCGGCAGCGCTGCACATGTCGTTCCACTGCTATCGGCAGAGCGATCGGCAGTGTTTCTCGATGGCGTGATTTAGCTCGACCACCTTGTTTCGTAGTCTCCGGTTGGTGCGTTGTTTCTGCCATCTCTTGTGGATGGAGGTCTTTGCCTGCAGCATGTGCGCTAGGTGGCTATCCATCTTTACGTTTTCCACATCTGTTTCAATTTCCGTGGTTGCTGCTGTGACGTTTTCCATGATCTTGTTAGACCACCCGTCCACGTCTTGTATCTCTTACTCTTCGCCCGGTAATAGGGTTCTGTAGAAGTCCCAGTCTGTGAGCTTGTGGATGCGCTTCTCGTCCGATTTTCCTTTAAGCGGTATCGTCACCTCGATTATTAAGTGGTCGCTGCCTAGGTTGTGGCCGGCGTTGATACAAGATGGGGTTCGACCGCCTTGTGATATTCTAACGAAGGTAAGGCCTGGCGGGGTGTCTCGGCCCGTTGAATTGCCGGTCCGCGTCGGCTACATTGGGTCTGTTACGAGTGTAAGTCCCTCTTCCGTAGCATCGGTTAGAAGACTGTTTCCCTTGGCGTTGTTTGTGATGGAGCCCCATGCTTGGTTGTGTGCGTTGAAGTAGCCGCATATGATGAGGTTGTCGTCCCTGCCGGCAGTTCTGCAAGCCTTACGGAGGAGTGCATTCAATTTCTGCCTGCGGTGGCTCGGACTGCTGTAATGTTCATGATGAAGGTGCTCTGTTTCCGCTTCTGTCTGATGATAACTTCGATCATCGTGTGTTCGATCAGTGATTTCTTTAGTCCTTCCCTTTCCTCGTACTTCAGTCCCTTCCTCACCAGGGTGCACACGCCGCGTCCCTTGCCGTTGGCAACTTGTCTGGGCGGGCTGGCGTAGGTCTTGTACCCTGAGAGGTGGGTCTTCTCTACGGGGGTCTCCTGAATCAGAATGATGTCGGGCTTCCTGGTTGAGTGTCGAATGTGCTGTTGTATGACTGACTTCTTACTTGCGAAACCGAGGCAGTTCCATTGCCAGACCACGAGGCTGTTAGCCTTTACTGTGCTGCTTGTGCTGCGGTCCATGTTGGGTTGCTCATGTTTAGCTCTTCTCTGAGTTGTTGTAATACTGCCGCCATGCTCTGTTGCACGGCCGCTGCTACACACTGTTGTACTGTTGCCGCCACGCTCTGCTGTACAGCTGCTGCAATATTCTCTGCATCGATTCCGTTTGGCTTTGAAGCGCCTGTTCCAGTCTTGCGAACCGTGCTGCTTGTTGAGCCTCGTTCTGTGTCATGCGTGTTATCTTCTCTATATTGTCTTCCGTTCTGTCCATTCTGTCGGTGAGCTTGTGCTCCTTGAGGAGCTCGACAGCTCTCCTCTTTGGCGCCGGCTCTGAGGTTGCTGATGGTTTCCCCGCTGCCTCGCTGTTGTCTGCGGTCGCTGGAGCCGCTTGCAGTATCTATGCCACTTACTGTTGTTGGCTAATGCTCTTCATTAGTTCCATGGTCTTTGTTAGCTTCCGTTCCAAATTTTCAATGGTTTTGCGTTGTTGCGCGTCCTCCCTGCTTAGCCTCTCCACTGTTTCCTGTAATTCCCTGTACGCTTCGCTTTCCACGCCTTGTCCGGTCTTCCCGCTGGTCGGGGTGTTCGGTCCTCTCGACGTGATTGGCTGTGGCTCTGCTTTCCTCTTCCCAGTGTCTTGGGCTATTTGGCTCCAGCTGGCTCTGTCTTTCGACTTGGATCGTCTCCTGCTCACGTCCCGGCTAATGCTGCCGCTTGCTAACCTTTCTGATTTTCCGATTTACGGCTTAGCGAGCGGGGCGCTCGCTCCTGGCTTTTTGCTCTTCCGTTGTTCCCCAGCGCTGGGAAGCTACTTGGCGCGAGATTTTCCTGTTCTCGCCTACGTCTTTCCTCCTCAGCCTCCTTTCTTGCCCATCTCCTTTTGGTGACCACGCACGGCGTCTTGTACTTGTTCTTGCATGGCTTGCTTCCGGTGGGGTACATGCCGTTGCATAGCTTACACCTCGGTGTGCAGACCTCCGCGTGTCCTTCTGTCGGATTCTTCATTCTGCAGTCGAAACACACTCGTACATTTGGTGTTGGGCATACGTCTCTTCTGTGGCCTACTTCTCCACAGATTGTGCAGAAATCAAAGTGTTTGCGATACAGACTGCATTTCATTACACCCGATCCGTAGAAGACCACGTTCGGTACCTTGTCGCTTTCGAAGGTGACGATGACCGTGGTTGTAGTTCCAATTTGTCTAGCCCCCGTTACTGTTGGATTATTTTCCGTTATGATCCTTTCCATTATGTCTTCTTGCGTGTGTTGTATTGGTACTCCTCGGATTACTGCTTTCGTCATGCTATCGGGGGCCGTTGCGTATGCCCCTACCTCCGATCATGATCTCTTTAATTGTAGAGTACTTGCATTCTCTAGAAGAGTCCGGGGTACTCACAATTACGATGTTTTGCTCGTTGTTGGGTAGAAAGGTTTCTTTCGCCACTTCTACTTTGGTGATGCCGGCCGCTGCTGCGATCGCCTCCTCGATGATCGCGATGGGTATCTTCGCAATGCACAGTCCGCCTCGCGGGCGCACGATCACTTTGTTGTCCTCCTTCGGCAACACGTTGGGCATCCTTGCTGCCATCGTTGCCGCTGCTGCTGCTTTCCTTGCGAATGTCTTCCTGTCCGACGGCGTCTGGGGCGAAGTGTCCTGCGCTCGTTCCTCCTTGGGCTTTTTATTGCGGGTGACTACCTTCCAGCCCACCTTTTTCACGTAATCGTCTGTCGTCACTTCTCCGGTAACCTCAATGCACATCCGGCCCGATTCGTCTACGATCGGGATCGATGACTCCTCGGGCGACGAGGCCATTTCCATCGCATCAGCCATGCTTGCGTTCCTCGGTGACAGTTGGACAGTGGGGAGCCAGCACGTGCACGTGGCGGTCGGCCACGGCGGGCTCCGGTGCACGCGCAAGTGGCTGCTATGCTCGCTCGTGAATTCTATCGTGAGTTCTATATGTTCATGGCAGGCCTCACTTCAGAAATTCGAATCGTCGTAAGATTTCTTGCAGTCCACTCACCGACTTGAGAATAGGTTTGTTCGACGCCGCTCGCAGCGAGGAATCGGGAGGGGCAAAGTAATCCACTGGATGGCAGATTTGGCTGAAGATTGGGCGAAATTTAACGGGAGCCCACGCACCGCATGCCAACACGACTCGGCCACCTGGTGGCTCTCCTTGGACGGGGAGGGACAATGGGATGCTAGTAGCCGTGGGAGGTGTGCAGAGCCTCTCCCTGGCAGCGCCTTTGGCCGACTGGTTACGTTGCTCTCCAATGGTATGCCCAGACAGCGCGGTTGGTGTATTTCCCTTTCGAGATCTCGGATCAAGTAGAGGATGTTCGTGGCCGTGTGATTTGTGGCCGTGACCGTGTGTTTTTTTCTGCAAGTCGAAACCAATATGAGACCGAGGCATACAGCGCTACATTGAAAGTAGCAGGGATCATGAAACGGCTAGCTAAGACCATGCAATGCTACCGATGCACTATGACGGGCCACCGTGCAAACAAGTACCGGCCGAAGTATGTTGCGCGGCATGCAAAGGCAGGGATGCTTAAAAGATGTACGATCCGGATTTTCAAGCGACGCGCCGCGAGTAGCTGAAAACTATCGTCTCTCGTGCTATCAAGACAATGAAAGAAAACCGGGCGCAGTCGACCTCCGTTCCAAGCTGCCAACTTGATGAGGCCGTAAATTTGCCGACCTTCCGTAGCTGGATCTACGGGTCGAACGAGACGTCCTATGTACGGGGCAGTTTCGACTGAGGCAGCCAACGCAGGTTCATCAAACATCCCGTAAAGCCCGTTCTACATGGAGCGAATTTCGCCTGCGAATCCGCTGGAACGAACATTCGCACTTGCGAAGTTCGCAATGCCTGGAATTGTCGTCTACATGGGGCCTGCGAACGCCGCGATTTTCGCATTTCAGATGCGCCTTGTTTGCAGACTGAATTAAGTTTGCCACCAGCAAAGGTTGTTGTGATTTTAACAAGGGTAGTTTTATTTTACTTTCTTGGCAAGTTGTTTCGGCCTGGTTTGCGGTAAATATAAGTTTATTTGCGGTTTTATATAAGAATCGCCAATTCTTTATCAATATACGCACACACAGCAGAAAAGACAAACGTTTTGGTGTGCCCGCGCTTTTGTCGCGCTCATACAAGCAACGCCATCTGGTTTCCAAGCGTGCAAGTGGTGCCGAGCTGTGCTCCTATTGGCCGCAGGTCCGGCCCCTCTACGCCGCACACGCCGCACGAGCGGCGTTTGCTCGACCGCTTCAAATGTTTGGCACTTTGCCGCAGCAACGAAAAAAGGCGGTTTTGCCGCACGAGCGGCGCCGCATCAGCGAATTCGCAGGCGAAATCGCTCCATGTAGTACGGGCTTAACGCGGTTGGGACTGAAAATCGTCACAGAACATGCCTCTCCTTGAACACTTTTGCGTCCGATTCTCCTTCCCGTGTTAGGAATTACAAGGTCGTAGAGGTTCGCTTTGCAGCCGGTTTGTTGGAAACGGGCACATCATCAAGGCGATAGTCATTCCAGTAATCTACCACGACATCCCTGCTACCGATATGGAATGCGTTTTCGCAACCAGGTTGCGCGAGCAAAGCTACGGCCTGGGAGGCTAACTGACTGTTCTGCGAGGATGTGGTGAGAAAGGCATCAGCCTACTCATAGGATCGGACCAGCTGTGGAAGTTTGTGACAGGCGACATCATAAGCAGCACGGAATGTTAGAGCACTGCACGGGCCTAATTTTCAGGCCCGAGCCCGCTTTGTGAAGTCCGAGCCCGACCCGGGCTCGGCCCGGGCTTGGGCATTCATAAGTGAGCCTGGCCCGGGCCCGGCGCAGGCCCGTCTTCTCAAACGCAGGCCCTGCCCGGGCCCGGTCATTTATTTTTGAGCATAGGGAGGGCCCGCGTGTGTGTGACCAGGCCCGGTCTTAAACAAATTTTCTTCGGCGTCTATTATATTTTGTCCAGTGTCTTCGTAGCGGGCAATCACACGGAGCATCTAGTCTGTACAAGCACGTCATGAACTGAAACGCAAAAAAAAAAATAGTTTAAAAGTGCACGTAGTTTAGCTTACACCGTCTGCAGTTCACGCCACATCGGCGTAATAAGAGCTCGTATTCTTGCGCGAGAGACACCATCACCTTTGATGACCAGACTCTTGGCAACTTCACGTGGTTGTCTCGGCCACAAGTTCGTGTCGCTGAAATTTTTTGCTCCGTATTTGAATCCACGAGTACGTACCTGCGTTGAAATATTTTACCTGAAGTGGATGTTAAGCGGTGGTGTTTCTTTAGAACGCGAGTATGATTCCCAGCCACGGCAGCCGCATTTAGATTGGTGCGACATCTAAAACATCAGAGACATAGGTGCACAGCTTCAGGTTGTCTTGATTAACCCCTTCCCCGCTAGGACATTCCTTGTAATCGTATCTTTGGTATGTTATACACCGAAACATAAAATCTTGATGCACTACATGAAATGTAATTAAAATTACACTATAGTGACTATCAGACCTAGCAAAACACGTTTAAAAAAAATGCGTACAGCTAACATCAAGAAGCGCGTAATAATAAACTCAGAATGTCCATTTTTTATCCTCTTTTCTACACTTCATACGGCCGGGGCTATGAATTCAAGCCCGAGCCCGGCCCGGGCCCACGGCGCCGAGCTCTATCCGGGCCCGGGCCCACAGAATTGAGCCCTATCCCGGCCCGGGCCCGCCGATAATCGACTTCGGGCAGCTCGGCCAGGCCCGCAAACCGGGTCGGGCCCGGGCTTTTGGGACGGCCCGGGACCGTGCAGTGCTCTAGTGCCACGGATGTGCAAGGATTGTTCGTGGTAAAGACCAGTCTCGGATAGATGCTGCAAGGCCCTGTCAGAAGACCGAGGCTTATACATGATTAAACGACGAGGGTGACCTCCGAGGTGAGGGCGCAAGTATAACTCCACGATGAATCAAACGGGATCCTGCAAGGGACCTACGGGATCTACATAGCAGCCCGGTAGCCCTATCACGACGAGTTGCGTCCGTTGCACAGTACACAACAGGAAGTGACGAGCTAAAGGCACTAGAGCGACTCGAAGTGTATTTACAGAGTGAAGCAAAATCTTGTAAGCATCCAACTTGCCGGGAAACAGATATGAGATGTTGTATGCATGAGTGCGAACATCCACCTTTTAAGGAATTGAGCCAGGTGCCGACATCATCCCAGTCTTTGCAGGTCGCAGAGAAGTGCGATGTGCCCAAGCCTACGAATCGCGATTGTGAAGCAAGGGATCAGACGCGTGTTATGCTAAAGTCAGGAAAAGCTTCGCTGACCGATACAAGAGCACAGACATACTTGAATGGCTACAGGGCCCGTGAAAACAGCCTATACTGTTTAAATGGTATTCATTTGAACGCGTCGGAAGCAGCGTGCTTTAAAATCGGAATGCACGAAAAGAAAACAAGCAACCGGATGCACCGGTGGGAGAAAAAGACTGTCATGCTTGAACCGGTGTCAAGGTTGACGTTTCACCAGGAATTGCGGTGCATGTTCAAGCCAGGAGCCTTAGGTACACGTTATTCCTTTTCTACATCTTTCGTGAGGTCGGGAGTATGTCAGAAATTGTAATAAGGAAGATGTGGCTCCTGGAACGCACCACCACATTAACATCATCATTGTGCATTAGAACCGCCATTAAAGGGTTCGGTTGTGGTGTCTAGCGGCTCTGTTCCCTGGCGGCTCTATATTGAGAAGGTGGGCGTTTCGCGACAGGCAGAACGCACGATTCAAACCCCGAGAATGGCAACGTGAGAGTCGGTTGCGCCGAGGACCTTCCTGCGCGTAATGGCGTCAGAACGATCGCGCACGGTGGGAGTAGCCCCTACTATCGCGAGAAGTTCTGCCTTTTCAGCTAGCCTATAAGTGTTGGAGATGTGTGGCGATCCATTAGTTCTCTGAGAGCAGCTTCATCGAAAGAAGCGTGCGTGAAGACGTCTACTTCGTCGTCTGATTTGTCATCCACTAAGATGCAGACCTACTGTTCGCGAGCCGTTGCTTGACGTACAAAGATTGGACGGCGGGGGGTGATACCACTCTTCCTTCAATCGTAACAGAACTTCTAGCCATCCTGGATGGGTTATCCTCATTAGAGCCTCGCCTACGCATAAACCCGCCGTCGTGCTTTCACCTGTACCCAGACTCCACACAGGCAGTCCGGGAACGCCGACGCGTCGCCGAGTCACTCGACTTGACCTGCGATGTGCATCGCATTGTGCATGTGCATCGCACCGACCTCTCTTTCACAACTTTTATTCCCCGCGCCACCACCGATTCATCTTTCACAAGTTGCGCAATTGGCTAACAACGGCGGTAGTGCCGTTATCAGGTGATTGCGGAGAATCAACAGAAGCGCGCATGGGCATACAAACGACCGAAAGCCGCCGCTGCCGAGCCTGCAGCCGCCGCCATTGCCGCCTAAAATTCCACATCGCCGAGTAGCCCTAATCCCTCCCGGTTGAAGAGCAACTTGACCGTTTGGAAAGCCAGAGTGAGCCCGTAGTTTTTCTTCAGCTTCAAAGGGTTTCCGAGCGACATTTTCTCCATTGTATATCACGCGCAATGAGGCCATCACCGGTGGCCGGTTTATGCGCGCACAGGTCGGCGCGGGAGAAGGGCGGCGTGTGCGCACAGCTGGGCTTCATGCGGCTGCCGACAACATGCCCGCTGTACTGGTGGGAGATTTAATCGCGGCAGTCTCATGGCTCAAAGCACCCTGTCTGCCGTCGTCCCTAATCGAGTGGTTTGGGTCTGCGTTGGAATGTAGACAGACAGTAATATGCCTATAGCGGTGAGGGAAACTGAGAGCAACATCTTTGTCCGCTAGAATATAGGTCGGGGCATTTCAGGTTTTAACTCGCCAAGGGCCGGCCGCATGTCGTTCACTGCTAGAAAAAGAGCGGGAATTTGCGAGGGTCGGCCGGAACACAAGCGCGAATGGGCATGACTACACAAAGCCGCTGCCGCCGACGTTGCCGCCTCAGGTTCCACCTCGTCGAGTAACTGCGAACCCGTCCCGGATGCAGAGCAACTTGTCCGCTTCTAGGCCGACGCGATCCAATGTTGCTTGTTAGTCGCAAAGAGCTTTCTGAGCAATATTGTCACGGTGTCTTTCACTTCCATACACGCGCACATAACCGGTTGCTGGTTTATGCGTGCGCGGATTAGGAGTAGAGAGAGGAGTGAAAGTGTGCAGGCGCAGCTATAGGTTTCATGCCCTTTCTGCTGACATCTCTGTTGTGCTCGCGGGAAATCTAAACGCGGACGTAAAATAGCCAAATCTAACCAGCCCAGTGCCCCCACTGGTTCAGCGCATTGGGTTTGTGCGTTACACAAATGACGAGGTAGGGAAACAGACAGCTCAATGTTTGTCCGCTAGAATAAAGCTCGAGTCATTTCAAGTTTAATTTAGTTTACTGGTTAGAAAGTCTGCTCAATGGCAAATTACAAACAAACTTTTTTTTTCGCGCACACCGTGGACCGCGCCCAGCTTCGCAGGTCATCCTTCTTCCCGAGTGGAAGGGCACTATTTTTTTTTCTTGTTTTTTACCACTGCGGTGATAACAGCTTGCACAGCATAGATGTCAAGGCTATTGGGCGCAAGATATGAGGTTCATGTGGTGGTTTCCCAATATCCGCCCGAAGCCACGATTCAGGGAGTTTACTGGAGATCCACACCTGATTCACCGGGTCCAGAAGCATCGTGAGAGCTGGGTCGTCAATATTTTTGTACACCTCGTAAGTAAGGCCGTCGGGACACGGATCAGTCCGTAGTTTAGTTTGATCGATCGCGGCCAAGAATTCGGCCATTGTAAACGGTGACTGGATTCCCGAAATGACTTTGCAAGTTGGCTGAAAGCCCACACTGCTCGGCGGGGGAATGGAACCGGCTTTGCCACTGGCACAGCATCAAAGGCCGGAAACAAGGCCCGGGAAACGTAGGGGGCGAATTGTGCCGGATCCTTGTTGCATGCGATGCAAGCGCTGGCTGCAGCTTCCTGAGGGTGACTGTCAGATTCCATGGGGCGAAAAGTGCGCCAGACGGACGCCGTCGAAGATAAGGGCCCGAGAGGGGCTCACCGGTCAAGCCAGCGCTGCCTGGATAGTCTTTTCTCGTGCCGTCTGGCAGCAGCGGTAAGGCGCTGAAACTGGAGCCTGGCAGGTATCGACGAAAGGTCCCGGGTGGCAATCACTACGGCTTCCTTACATTTGGCCCAGAGCTTCAGGAGCCGGAGATCGGGCCTAGAACGGGATACCTCCACACCCATATGCTGGGAGGCCTCCGTGAGGACACGGCGAAGGATCGGTGGGGTCCGGGATGGACACAGCACCGATGAGTAAACAAAATAAACGCGAATCACCTATTCATTAGTTGATGCGGTCACTTATTTTTCTTTTCCGCACTTGAGCCAAAATTTCGCACCATGTGGTATTTTTTCTTCATATATCCGCAGTTTTGGTTGGCTGTGCGGCCACTTTTTTCTAGTTTATCGCGCCTGACCCGAACGATCGCCCATCCAGTATTTTTCACTTGATATCTCTGTACTTTGGGTGGGCGTTCTTTCGGAACTTTACGGTAGTTTTCTGGAAAAATGTACTTTTTGTATGTACTTACTCGTTCGAGGTCATTTCCCAGTCTATGACTATGGGAACTCCTAGAGTTACAAAAGGGTGAACTGAAGGGCTTATTGGTACATCATATCGTTTGAAAACAGCGCGGAAGACGGGACGGAGCAAGTAATAGACGACACAAGCGCTGACGAACAACTGAGCGATTTAATTCGCAAGAGGAAAGGGAGCGATTGTATCAGCGAACCATCCGTGGCACTGTTGGATAAGGAAATCGCGTACCTACGTGACTAGTTGTCTTCAAATCGTCACGCGGCGAAAGATTGTCGTTGTCATACTTACTAATCAGTAGCTATCACCTTTTTCTGTCAAAATTTTATGTCGTATTTTTCCTTCTCTTCCCCTAGTTTTTCATGTATATATTTTCTTGCGAATTAAATCGCTCAGTTGTTCGTCAGCACTTGTGTCGTCTATTACTTGCTCCGTCCCGTCTTCCGCGCTGTATCCTAGAGTTATACATTCTGTGTAACACTCCAACAGTAACAGTAAACTTAAACAGAATTAAGATTGAGAGCTACCCGACATTTACCACGAGGTTGGCTTTGCCGTACGATTCAAAATTCGTCGTCGATGCTACCCTGACCACGGGTGCGAAATTTTTCAGAAAGTAGCAATAGACAGCTTCGCTGTATTAATTCCTCGGCGCACTGAAATACGCTTACTGTTTGCTAAGGGACGCCATATTGCTTTCGCATTCAATTCACGTAAGCAGACTTAAATTAACAATTTTTTTTCGACTAATTTTGGGTCGCCACCCAAAGAGCAACTTTCGGTATGACGCCAACTCTTGTGCATATGAATGAATGAATAAATTTATTTCACATGGATGGCGCTAATGACGAAGAGGGAAAGGGGTGGCGATAAGGGGTAAAATATTATCTTAACACACTGCTTCTTCACCGCAGTCGTGGCCTAGTGGTTTGGCGCACCCGCCTCGGCTTCGGGAGGTGGTATGTTCGAAACCCACCGCCGGACACCCACCGGTTAAAAGCGGGTACAAGCGTTCCCCCGGCCCTCGGTGCCAGGGCCTTCTTGGGGGTGTGCCTACGCTTGGGAGAGGCTCTGCGTATACCCCGCTTGCAGGCCCGTTTGGGCTCATAGTTTCGAACGACCCAGCCTTGAAAAGGTGGTTCGAGGTCTACAGGGCTAAACCCTGTAGAGGTGTGTATGCGCGGTGAAAGTGGGTGTATGTGTGTGTGATGCACAGACGTTCCATAAGTCGTGCAAGTGGTGGATTTCTCGGTAAAGAATCTGTCCGCAAAGGAGGCGGGGGTTGCGGTCAGGTTGTCCGCAGGCCTCTTTTTGCTTTTTTTTCCTTCCTTAATCGTTTTAATTGTTTTTCTTCCTTTCTTCCGTAAGTTCGGTTTAAATAATTGAATTCGATTGATGGATAATGGGGTTTAATGGGGCATTGAAGTTAATTTATCAAGCTCGTGTTTTTGCTTGCTCTGCGTAGACTGACACAAATGTACACACTTTTCATCGTTTTCCCGGGCGATAAGGCGGTATTTATTTTGTAAAGCCTGAAAGAAGAAAAACTACATGTGCGGTTTGCGGGGGCTGCACCAACTAACCGCAGTGACGTCAGGTAAAGGTGCTACGTGATTGAACGATGTACAAGATTTGTATTCATAGAAGTTTCGGTTTTGGTTCTGTGAAGCAACATGCTTGGCATCCGTCGTTATCGTTGTATGGGCATTGTCGATATCACAGTAATCACCATACCGCGCGTGTGCCATGTTGTCGGCTTTAATGTGCCTCAGATAAGCCTACCATGACGGCTTGGTATTGTAGCAATCACTAGCAGTGACGTAGATGAACACCCTACGCGTCACTGCAGACGCTCAAAGGCCATGCGCGTTTCCCCCATCTTTTGAGTTTGCCTCACTCATGCCTGTATCGTAAAAAGCGTGTTCGCAGCAGGCGAAGGGTCTGCTGATTCTGACCTGTACCCACTGCCCGAAAGCGGTTTGTGCTTATTTTATTTATTTATTTAAGAAATACTACAGGCCAGGCCCGGGCAGGAGGGGTACATACATCACACACACACAAACAAACGACAAAAGCATCTTGTGTACACACTGCACAATATGCAAGATGAGCCAAGACATCGATAGTATCAGTAACTCAATGACAAAACAAGAGGAACAACAATGGGTCAGAACAGTGTAGAAATGCAACAAAACGATCAGCAAAACAATCCGGAGAAAAGCTGCTATGGCGATTAAAGCATGACAGGTATCCATTTTCGACATTTGGTTCAAGGCGCTCTACTGATGGCAGGTCATCTACAGAAGTAGATGACCTGCTTCAAGTAGATGAACAACACGCCAACGAGAGCTCGCTTGCGCAGTAATGTCAGTCTGCGCGTGTTCTGCGAACTCGCTCGTAGAGCAATGAACGTTACATCGCAAAAATGTTGAATTCAGTATAGAAAACTTCGGCCGAAAATGAAGCAATCAATTTACAAGAAAAAGGGATTTACTCTCGGTGATTCCAACTTGCAACTTGCAAAATAACAATCCTAGCGCTCCACACCGCTCGGCCACAGTCACTTTTTTTTCTTTATTTCGATTTGCACAAGCACAATACAAGTGAAGGTAAATTTTAAAAAAAAATGTCACCATTTTTCTGTAGGGGAACCCTGAGTAGTAGGCGAAGCAGCCATGGGGTCGACTCAAATTCCCATTAGTTTTCAGTTTGATCGCGGCGTTGCGGAGGAGAATGAGGGGAGCGGAGCGCGCCAGCGCGTCATTTATACCGCGGAGCTACAGTGGCGCCCCCAGCAGAGTATGCAGCGGCTATCGTCGTGTGTCTAACCCTAAGCTGCTTCGCATTATCGCGCGCGAAGCCGCAGGTGTTGTCATTCGTTGCGCAATCCCGGAGAGGAGAGGAGCTGCGGAGAGGAGAGGAGAAATGCCTCGCATACTACTCAGGGTTCCCCTACGGGAAGATGACGACGGTGGTTCAACGCGAAGCTATCTCGTGATGGATTCTTTGGTTGGCCAATCCCTATGGGCATCTTGCCACAATCATCATCAGCGGCGCCTGGCCAGACATGCGCAGTCGGGGTGCGGACGGCGGACAACGACGAGGGCGGGAGGGACACAGCCCCGAGCATGAGATGCTTCGCATCTAAAACCGCCTTCCAAACTGGCTGACTGAAGGACTTAAAAAAAACTCCCACCTCCCCTCGCGGGAACCCCTGTGTAGATGCGACGCATAGGCGGAGCGGCGAAGGGAACGCGTTTTATAGCGCGCATAATGTTGAGGGGACTGCGTAAGCTGGTCCCAGTCGATGACAACGTAGGCGTACTTGTAAAGCGGCGTGGACTCTAGGCGTTTGAGCCAAGCGTGGATGTTGCTTCGCCGGAGAACGGCACACCGGTTATATGCGCAGCGCGCCCGAAGGAGAGGAAACCGCGGAAGAGAGAGTACTGCACATGCGCCGGCCCCAGCGCGTCTGCCGCGGCTATGACGCAACGTGCCGCGGCTATGACGCAACACAATCCAACACAATCCACTTTAATCCAATCCAATCCAAATCCAATCCAACCGAATCCAAGCCAAGCCAAGCCAAGCCAATCCAATCCAATCCAATCCAATCAAATCAAATCAAATCCAATCCAATGCCCCTCGCGAGAGAGTGTTCGTTATCGGAGAGGAGAGGGGGTGAGCGGCGGAGAGCGCAGCTCGCGCGGCGAGGAGAATGGCAGAGGGGTGGACAACGCCGACAACAACGACGACGACGCCGGAGGGACAAGGCGAGTGAATCAGATGCTCTGCATCTAATAACGTAGGATGAACACAACTCTCCCAAAACAGGGAGCCATTCAATGTCTGGATCCTGTAATTTCTACACTTCGTACAGCAATCCGACATTGTGGGCAAAATACTTGCTCACAGATATTGCATTTCGATGATCGTGTCTCACCGCTATCCAGGACCTCCATATGGCATGCAGACCTAACGCCATAATCAAGTCGTATGGCACGCCATCATTGCTTCGACAGAAAAAAAAGGCAATGGCTATTTTTCTGGCAGCCGGCAGATTAGTCTGGGAGAAAAGTTGCCGGCAGTTTCTTCCCATTGGCTGGCCCAGACCACGTGATTATACTGCCGGCACATTTCCTCGGGGGCTATTTTGCCCGCTGTCAGCACATTTACACAGGGACTATTTTGCCCGCTTCTGGCACATTTCCGCGGGTGCTATTTTGCCGGCTGGGGGCAGATTTTCGCGGGTGTTATTTTGCCGGCTGCCGGCAGATTAGCCCGGGTGAAAAGTTGCCGGCAATTCTCCGGCTATGCTGCATCTGGGCTCCAATGCTGCGGCAGCTGCAGAAGTTCTCTCGGTTCTCTTCAGAAACTGCCATAGAACACTCTGACGCTAAGCTTGCAAGTTTTTTGTGCTATTGTAGATGCCTTCCTCTACTTCTGGTGGGCTGACAAAGTCCTTACATGTTGTTGCCTGTCCACTTGCAAGACTTTTCCACTTACAACATTGTCATGGTTAATGCGACTTGTTAGTTTATGACTGTACAGCTTTGCACACCACCGGTCATGCATTGGTGTGGGTCGTATTTGTTTAGGCCACAACTGTGCCGGAATGCTAAGATGTGCTGACACGGCAGAAGCATCGCAGTCCTGAAAACACAGGAGCAGTCACTCGCAGATGTTGTGTGTGATTTACCATTAGTGATCACCTGTGCCACTTCGCCGCCATCCCATCCCCCAGCTCCTTCACTTGCAAGATGAAGCTGCCTCTCCACATGCTTGTAAGCATAGGGCGTCAGAAACCCACAGTAAAGGACATGTGCCTCATCATTTCTTGACGTTACTTGCCTTTTATGCAGCATCGTTGCTGCCTTGTGCGTGACCTCTTTCCTTGTGGAGTGCACAAATGAAAAAAACGTTCCGCGCGAACTTTTCGAGAGAGCTGTACCTGTCGACGTTGGTCTTTATTTTACCGTTTATGCTATCTGCGCGATTTCTCGTGAAGTTCATAAAATTACCGCATGACCACTTAATTGCCATTATCCATTCTGAATGAATGTCATGCCAGTTAGAGTTAAAATAGTCCATGACAGCTGGTGGCGACGAGGACATAGGCGTTCTATATAAATGGTCGCACTCCTCCTCACTTCGCGCGTACGGCATTCGTTGGAGCAGGTCAAGTCTCTTGCATAGGTCTTGATATGCCAAGTTTTTGTACACTGACTTCTTTTCGAAAAGCTTGAAGGGTGTGAAACGCACATATATGAAGTGCAGATATGAAGTGCAAGTTAAATCAGGAGCACTTGCAAACAAATTTGTTTGCACACGAGATGGTTCTAATGTTAATTTCTTCACCGGATTTCCCCCTCTAGTTTTCCCCCTCTAGTTGCTAGTGTCTGGTTACGGCCTGCATGAGAGAATACAGCCAGCTGCCCATGAACAGGCTATCCCGGTGCAGTCCATGCCTGAAAAACAACCGACACTGATTATTACATACCAAGTTGTACCTAAGTGTCCGTGTACTTTTAGAGAAAATATATATTCTTGATTAGCTCCACTGGACTCCTCAACCCTTTCACACTTGCAGGGCTTCAAGCTCTGGTCGAATAAACCAAGTTAACTGAAAATTCTATCATTTGCTGGAAAGTGTCCACTGAATTTTTGGCACTGAATCGCGCATAAGTTCCTCAGCAAAGACGCCAGTTTTTAAATTATGTTACAGCATCAGACTACAACCCGATACCAAAACTAAGAAGTCAATTTAGCAGGTTACTGTGAAACGCCCCAAGAAAGGCAGAGTCTCAACTTGCTCAGTTGAGCAGCTTTTAGCTCTGTTGCACAACGTGCACAGTTCAGAAAGAGGCTTACCTGCCAGGTAGAGGTAAGATTACTGATAACTTGAGGTTAAGCATACAAACTTTTTATTCTATAGCGATATGTGGATGTGTGCCACGACCCTTATGTGTGGCTGAATTATGCAACATGTGGAAGTAATGAAAGTCAACTATACTTAGATAAAACACAAGAATAACGCTGACTCCTTTTTACACATTATTTCAACACAATCCTAAATTGACAACATATTTGTTTCAAATCATTCAAAGTGACCATAACGCGACATAAATTACAGCGGTGATATCGAACAAACCGAAGACAGGTATAACAGTGAGTAAAAGAAAGAACGGGCGGAACTGCCGAACTACAAACAGGGGACACCATGTACCAAACTTTCTGAATTCATCGCTAATGCAAAGCGACATGGACGGCTGTTTAAATTCTAACCCGGTAGCCGTTCATTTCACCGCTGGTGATCTAGCACCGACACTCCTTCCTGTCGATACTATATAAATTGACGAGCTGAAGGTCCATACCTGGAATATACGGCGTTTCCGTTTTTTCGGCAGAATCCGAAATACAGCCTCCGCGAGGGCGACGGAGCCCACTACATAACTGACGCAGTTCGACAGCGCACAATCTAAAATCTGCCAAGATGCAAGAGAACACGCGTCGCGCATTTTTTTTCGAACGCGCTTTGGCCTAGAGTGTAGGCATACGAGAGTGCTCCGCTTCTAAGCGCACATCGCGCCATCCGACAACAAACCAAACAACGAAAGTGCTCTTATTGCCCTCTTCCGTCCGACTCATGTATTTTTCTGCAGTTTGAGTTCACAACAGATAATCAGTCATAAAAGCCACGGCGAAGCTTTATCACAGCCCGAACACTGGTAGTTAAAACTGCACGAATGACCTGTCGCAGTGGATGAGAGCCGCAGCAAGGTACTTGCAGTTCTCTGACAGCCCTGGTGCGCACGAGCACTTCTCTTCCACGATTTTTGGCTCGATAAGATCAGCTTATCTTGAGCGAAATGCGATGCGGTTCCTCGGTCACACCCGACGTTTGCATTCACATAGCAACGATCTCGTCTGCTTTCATCGCTCTGATCTTTGACCGGCCCGATCAAGATAAGGTTTGTCGGCTGAGTACATGCACTCTTCCTCGCCAAAACAACTCGAATAAATGCTGCAGTAAGAATCTTAGTGCAGCAAGCGAAACTGCGACGGCGGAACTCTTTTGCGAAGCCATTTTGTTTGTATTGACAGACGTTGCCATACTGCGTCGCGGAACTTGGAGTTGCGAGTATTTCCTCGATAACACCGCTTCTAGCGTATCGTGCTTCGTTTTTTATCGCGCGTTTTGTTGGTGCTTCCCCAGCCAAAAACATTGCGGCCCTCGCCCGCACGGCCGCTCCGCGATATCTTTCTTTATCAATGGCTTCTAGCTTATTTTTAATGGTTCTGATATCTTCCTTGCATGCACCGGGTGTATTCACTTTCGAGGTTTAACATTTGTTGTAGATTATTGCTGAGTTTGCTTTCCACTTCCACTCATGCCGTTTGTGTACTGTCCCCCTCTCCATCGCTGCCATTTTGCATTCCTGTTTGAATAGCTCCTTCCTTTCCCTCCAGCTGCTTGTTCCATCGCTTGGTTGTTTTTCTGTTGTTTCCTGGACCATTTTTGCGATTTTGTGCCTTGCGATAATTTTACACTTAATTTCCAAAGTTGCCAGTTTGAACTTCTTACATTACTCCCCCTCCCTCCGCAAAAATAAAACCAAGCTGTGGTCACTAAAAGAGACACTATGGAGCACGTAGTTCTTGCACGCCGCAACGAGCTCAAAAGGTACGTATGAACGATCCAGCGCGCATGGCTCGTGCCCTGGAAGTGCGTGAACTATAAAGCACTTGTGTTCACCGCAAAGTGTGCTACATCGGCTAGTTCACAATCTTCAAGAAACTTCTGTCAGGGCCCTTGCACTCTGATCAGTTGACCGCGCGACACATTTCTGTCTCTTCGTTCGCACACACAATCGAAGTCGCCCAATAAGATTACTCTTTCCCGGTGCTTGAAATAACCAGACAACTCTTCAAAAAACACCGACCTATCCCGTGTAGCATTTGGTGAATAGACACACACTGCAAGAGAACCTTCTCCACCGAAGTCGAAATCACA